>NC_034202.2:39084410-39249451 GCF_002021735.2 Oncorhynchus kisutch | reverse complement strand
CTCTCTCTCTCCCCAAATCTCCTCTCTCCCATCTCTCTCCCTCTCTCCTCCCATTCTCCTCATCTCCTCTCTCTCTCCCCCATCTCTCTCTCATCTCTCATCTCTCTCTCATCTCTCATCTCTCTCTCTCTCATCTCTCGCTCTCTCTCTCATCTCTCTCTCTCTCTCTCATCTCTCTCTCTCTCCCATCTCTCTCTCTCTCCCATCTCTCTCTCTCTCTCTCCCATCTCTCTCCCCTCTCTCTTTCTCCCATCTCTCTCTCTCTCTTTCTCCCATCTCTCTTCTCTCACTCACTCACTCTTTCACCTAAGTAACCCGTGATGAAATGCATAGATGCCCCCCAAAAAAAACAACACACCAAGGTCTTGTAGATGAATTTGTTTTGTTTGTGTTTCCATGGTAGCGGTCCATGTTCCGTACGTTCCTGATGTATGGGTTCCACTTCCTGGTTTGGTTTTTCTGTGTGCGAGGCATCAAGGACACACAGTGTGGCTTCAAGCTCTTCACCCGCGAGGCTGCCCTCAAAACCTTCTCCTCCCTACATGTGGAGCGATGGTAAGGTGTCCCCCCCCACCCACCCAAAACGCTAACTTAACCGCTCACCCAATACCAAAATGTATTGGTGTTTACCTCGTATTGTATTCTACTTAGTTAAAATAATTATCCTCCCTGCACGTGGAGCGAATGATGTGAATGATGGTTATTACATAGTAATTAGATGGCTTAATTTAAACAAGAAATGTATGGGGAAAGTGCAAGACCTTCTCTCTGGCGCAGTGGTACGGTCTCTCATTTTACGAGAACACTTAACTACAACTACAATAACTACAACTTGAATTTGAGTGGAGCAATGGTACGGTCACTCTCTCTGGACGAGACCATTAGCAACACAATCTGTACTTCCAATAACTACAATTTGAATGAACGGTGCACTGGTATAGTCTCTCTAAACAACTTGATCATGACGGAAAACAAACCTTTTACTAGTCAAGGACTAAGCACTGAATATGGTGTGATACTGTTCCACAGGGCCTTTGTTGTTGTTGTTGTAAAAACATTGGAACTAGAATGTTGTGCTGTTCCATAGGGCCTTTGTTGTTGTCGTTGTTGTTGTAAAAACATTGGAACTAGAATGTTGTACTGTTCCACAGGGCCTTTGTTGTTGTCGTCGTTGTAAAAACATTGGAACTAGAATGTTGTGCTGTTCCACAGGGCCTTTGTTGTCGTTGTTGTTTGTAAAAACATTGGAACTAGAATGTTGTGCTGTTCCACAGGGCCTTTGTTGTTGTCGTCGTTGTAAAAACATTGTAACTAGAATGTTGTACTGTTCCACAGGGCCTTTGTTGTCATTGTAAAAACATTGGAACTAGAATGTTGTGCTGTTCCACAGGGCCTTTGTTGTTGTCGTTGTTGTAAAAACATTGGAACTAGAATGTTGTACTGTTTGTTCCACAGGGCCTTTGTTGTTGTCGTCGTTGTAAAAACATTGGAACTAGAATGTTGTACTGTTCCACAGGGCCTTTGTTGTCGTTGTTGTTGTCGTCGTTGTAAAAACATTGGAACTAGAATGTTGTGCTGTTCCACAGGGCCTTTGTTGTTGTTGTCGTCGTTGTAAAAACATTGGAACTAGAATGTTGTGCTGTTCCACAGGGCCTTTGTTGTTGTTGTCGTCGTTGTAAAAACATTGGAACTAGAATGTTGTGCTGTTCCACAGGGCCTTTGTTGTTGTTGTCGTCGTTGTAAAAACATTGGAACTAGAATGTTGTGCTGTTCCACAGGGCCTTTGTTGTCATTGTAAAAACATTGGAACTAGAATGTTGTGCTGTTCCACAGGGCCTATGTTGTTGTTGTTGTTGTAAAAACATTGTAATTATTTATTTTATTTATTTATTTACCTTTATTTAACCAGGTAGGCAAGTTGAGAACAAGTTCTCATTTACAATTGCGACCTGGCCAAGATAAAGCAAAGCAGTTCGACAGATAAAACGACACAGAGTTACACATGGAGTAAAAACAAACATACAGTCAATAATGCAGTATAAACAAGTCTATATACAATGTGAGCAAATGAGGTGAGAAGGGAGGTAAAGGCAAAAAAGGCCATGATGGCAAAGTAAATACAATATAGCAAGTAAAATACTGGAATGGTAGTTTTGCAATGGAAGAATGTGCAAAGTAGAAATAAAAAAATAATGGGGTGCAAAGGAGCAAAATAAATAAATAAATTAAAATTAAATACAGTTGGGAAAGAGGTAGTTGTTTGGGCTAAATTATAGGTGGGCTATGTACAGGTGCAGTAATCTGTGAGCTGCTCTGACAGTTGGTGCTTAAAGCTAGTGAGGGAGATAAGTGTTTCCAGTTTCAGAGATTTTTGTAGTTCGTTCCAGTCATTGGCAGCAGAGAACTGGAAGGAGAGGCGGCCAAAGAAAGAATTGGTTTTGGGGGTGACTAGAGAGATATACCTGCTGGAGCGTGTGCTACAGGTGGGAGATGCTATGGTGACCAGCGAGCTGAGATAAGGGGGGACTTTACCTATCTGGGTCTTGTAGATGACATGGAGCCAGTGGGTTTGGCGACGAGTATGAAGCGAGGGCCAGCCAACGAGAGCGTACAGGTCGCAATGGTGGGTAGTATATGGGGCTTTGGTGATAAAACGGATTGCACTGTGATAGACTGCATCCAATTTGTTGAGTAGGGTATTGGAGGCTATTTTGTAAATGACATCGCCAAAGTCGAGGATTGGTAGGATGGTCAGTTTTACAAGGGTATGTTTGGCAGCATGAGTGAAGGATGCTTTGTTGCGAAATAGGAAGCCAATTCTAGATTTAACTTTGGATTGGAGATGTTTGATATGGGTCTGGAAGGAGAGTTTACAGTCTAACCAGACACCTAAGTATTTGTAGTTGTCCACGTATTCTAAGTCAGAGCCGTCCAGAGTAGTGATGTTGGACAGGCGGGTAGGTGCAGGTAGCGATCGGTTGAAGAGCATGCATTTAGTTTTACTTGTATTTAAGAGCAATTGGAGGCCACGGAAGGAGAGTTGTATGGCATTGAAGCTTGCCTGGAGGGTTGTTAACACAGTGTCCAAAGAAGGGCCGGAAGTATACAGAATGGTGTCGTCTGCGTAGAGGTGGATCAGGGACTCACCAGCAGCAAGAGCGACCTCATTGATGTATACAGAGAAGAGAGTCGGTCCAAGAATTGAACCCTGTGGCACCCCCATAGAGACTGCCAGAGGTCCGGACAGCAGACCCTCCGATTTGACACACTGAACTCTATCAGAGAAGTAGTTGGTGAACCAGGCGAGGCAATCATTTGAGAAACCAAGGCTGTCGAGTCTGCCGATGAGGATATGGTGATTGACAGAGTCGAAAGCCTTGGCCAGATCAATGAATACGGCTGCACAGTAATGTTTCTTATCGATGGCGGTTAAGATATCGTTTAGGACCTTGAGCGTGGCTGAGGTGCACCCATGACCAGCTCTGAAACCGGATTGCATAGCAGAGAAGGTATGGTGAGATTCGAAATGGTCGGTAATCTGTTGGTTGACTTGGCTTTCGAAGACCTTAGAAAGGCACGGTAGGATAGATATAGGTCTGTAGCAGTTTGGGTCAAGAGTGTCCCCCCCTTTGAAGAGGGGGATGACCGCAGCTGCTTTCCAATCTTTGGGAATCTCAGACGACACGAAAGAGAGGTTGAACAGGCTAGTGATAGGGGTGGCAACAATTTCGGCAGATAATTTTAGAAAGAACGGGTCCAGATTGTCTAGCCCGGCTGATTTGTAGGGGTCCAGATTTTGCAGCTCTTTCAGAACATCAGCTGAATGGATTTGGGAGAAGGAGAAATGGGGAAGGCTTGGGCGAGTTGCTGTTGGGGGTGCAGTGCTGTTGTCCGGGGTAGGAGTAGCCAGGTGGAAAGCATGGCCAGCCGTAGAAAAATGCTTATTGAAATTCTCAATTATGGTGGATTTATCAGTGGTGACAGTGTTTCCTATCTTCAGTGCAGTGGGCAGCTGGGAGGAGGTGTTCTTATTCTCCATGGACTTTACACTGTCCCAGAACTTTTTAGAGTTAGTGTTGCAGGAAGCAAATTTCTGCTTGAAAAAGCTAGCCTTGGCTTTTCTAACTGCCTGTGTATAATGATTTCTAGCTTCCCTGAACAGCTGCATATCACGGGGGCTGTTCGATGCTAATGCAGAACGCCATAGGATGTTTTTGTGTTGGTTAAGGGCAGTCAGGTCTGGGGAGAACCAAGGGCTATATCTGTTCCTGGTTCTAAATTTCTTAAATGGGGCATGTTTATTTAAGATGGTTAGGAAGGCATTTAAAAAAAATATCCAGGCATCCTCTACTGACGGGATGAGATCAATATCCTTCCAGGATACCCCGGCCAGGTCGATTAGAAAGGCCTGCTCGCAGAAGTGTTTCAGGGAGCGTTTTACAGTGATGAGTGGAGGTCGTTTGACCGCTGACCCATTACGGATGCAGGCAATGAGGCAGTGATCGCTGAGATCTTGGTTGAAGACAGCAGAGGTGTATTTAGAGGGGAAGTTGGTTAGGATGATATCTATGAGGGTGCCCGTGTTTAAGGTTTTGGGGAGGTACCTGGTAGGTTCATTGATTATTTGTGTGAGATTGAGGGCATCAAGTTTAGATTGTAGGATGGCTGGGGTGTTAAGCATGTTCCAGTTTAGGTCGCCTAGCAGCACGAACTCTGAAGATAGATGGGGGGCAATCAGTTCACATATGGTGTCCAGAGCACAGCTGGGGGCAGAGGGTGGTCTATAGCAGGCGGCAACGGTGAGAGACTAGAATGTTGTGCTGTTCCACAGGGCCTTTGTTGTTGTTGTAAAAACATTGTAACTAGAATGTTGTGCTGTTCCACAGGGCCTATGTTGTCGTTGTTGTTGTAAAAACATTGGAACTAGAATGTTGTGCTGTTCCACAGGGCCTATGTTGTCGTTGTTGTTGTAAAAACATTGGAACTAGAATGTTGTGCTGTTCCACAGGGCCTTTGTTGTTGTCGTTGTTGTAAAAACATTGGAACTAGAATGTTGTACTGTTTGTTCCACAGGGCCTTTGTTTTTTTCGTCTTTGTAAAAACATTGTAACTAGAATGTTGTGCTGTTCCACAGGGCCTATGTTGTCGTTGTTGTTGTAAAAACATTGGAACTAGACTGTTCCACAGGGCCTTTGTTGTTGTTGTAAAAACATTGTAACTAGAATGTTGTGCTGTTCCACAGGGCCTATGTTGTCGTTGTTGTTGTAAAAACATTGGAACTAGAATGTTCTACTGTTCCACAGGGCCTTTGTTGTTGTTGTAAAAACATTGGAACTAGAATGTTCTACTGTTCCACAGGGCCTATGTTGTTGTTGTTGTTGTAAAAACATTGGAACTAGAATGTTCTACTGTTCCACAGGGCCTATGTTGTCGTTGTTGTTGTAAAAACATTGGAACTAGACTGTTCCACAGGGCCTTTGTTGTTGTTGTAAAAACATTGTAACTAGAATGTTGTGCTGTTCCACAGGGCCTATGTTGTTGTTGTTGTTGTAAAAACATTGGAACTAGAATGTTCTACTGTTCCACAGGGCCTATGTTGTTGTTGTTGTAAAAACATTGGAACTAGAATGTTCTACTGTTCCACAGGGCCTATGTTGTTGTTGTTGTAAAAACATTGGAACTAGAATGTTCTACTGTTCCACAGGGCCTATGTTGTTGTTGTTGTTGTAAAACATTGTAACTAGAATGTTCTACTGTTCCACAGGGCCTTTGACGTGGAGCTGCTGTATATCGCTCAGTGCTTTAAGATACCCATAGCCGAGGTGGCCGTCAACTGGACTGAGATAGAAGGTAAGTCTGTCAACTAGACTGAGATGGGTGAGTCTCTCACACTTAGACATACACACTAGCGTTGAATATTTCCCCGGTATTTTAAAAATGTTGCATCCCGTGAAGATATAACTTTTCTCCCAGTTAATCCTGTATTTCCCGACAAAACCGGGAGTGTCATTCTAAAGCAGATAACTGTCTGGATTTTATTAGAGATTTGATCAGCATGAACATCCTAAACTGATGCTACCTGACTCTGATTATCCCTACATTAAAGATATTTAGTGATCTCTACAGTAAAGATATTTAGTGATCTCTACAGTAAAGATATTTAGTGATCTCTACAGTAAAGATATTTAGTGATCTCTACAGTAAAGATATTTAGTGATCTCTACAGTAAAGATATTTAGTGATCTCTACAGTAAAGATATTTAGTGATCTCTACAGTAAAGATATTTAGTGATTCCTACATTAAAGATATTTAGTGATCCCAAGCCCATAAAAGCCTAAATAATTGTGCTGTTATAGACCTACATATAGCCTCTTGGGTAAATGAATGAAACTAGCTCCAGTAGGCTAATGTTTTTGAGTGTACCCTGTATTATTGTACTGTATTATTGTACTGTATTGAATTATACTGTATTATTGTACTGTATAGAATTGTACTGTATAGAATTGTACTGTATTATTGTACTGTATTATTGTACTGTATTATTGTACTGTATTATTGTACTGTATTATTGTACTGTATAGAATTATACTGTATTATTGTACTATAGAATTATACTGTATTATTGTACTGTATTATTATACTGTATTATTGTACTGTATAGAATTATACTGTATTATTGTACTGTATAGAATTATACTGTATTATTGTACTGTATAGAATTATACTGTATTATTGTACTGTATAGAATTATACTGTATTATTGTACTGTATAGAATTATACTGTATTATTGTACTGTATAGAATTATACTGTATTATTGTACTGTATAGAATTATACTGTATTATTGTACTGTATTGAATTATACTGTATTATTGTACTGTATTGAATTATACTGTATTATTGTACTGTATTGAATTATACTGTATTATTGTACTGTATTATTGTACTGTATAGAATTATACTGTATTATTGTACTGTATAGAATTATACTGTATTATTGTACTGTATAGAATTATACTGTATTATTGTACTGTATTATTGTACTGTATTATTGTACTGTATAGAATTATACTGTATTATTGTACTGTATAGAATTATACTGTATTATTGTACTGTATAGAATTATACTGTATTATTGTACTGTATAGAATTATACTGTATTATTGTACTGTATAGAATTATACTGTATTATTGTACTGTATAGAATTATACTGGATTATTGTACTGTATAGAATTATACTGGATTATATAGACTGGAATTATGCTTCTCATTCAAACCAGGAAGCTGGGAGAGAACGTGATTCTGGTGCAGGACGTGGCGAATTTGATTTTAATTTTGAAATATAATAGGGCCTATTTTATTTTTTATATTTAATTAGTAGGCTGACTCATATCTTTTTCATAATATTTCCCAGAATGCTATTAGCTACCTCTTTCCCTCGTTGCTTCATTCTTTCCTTGCTGTCAACTGTTTCGTTGTCCTTATCTTCATCATTCCAATGACATCCTTGAATAATATTGGACTCGAATGAGATGCAGACGGCGATCACTCCTCTTCACGAAGATTGAATGGTATAGGAGTTTTAACAAATACCTGTTACATAGCCTAATGCCATCACACGTTCACTCGTCTTACAAACTTACCTGGCCTGTGGCCGTGAGTTCTATTGGCTACTGTATTCAACATTCAGCAAACAAGAACTTGCGTCCCTCTTCCAATAGTCTATGAGTATAAGAAATGTCCAGCAAGCTGTTCTAGTCTAGTCTAGGAGCATGAAAGAGAGGGTCCAGTGGGAGCTCAGGTGTGTATTGCACAAGAGACCGAGGCTATAAGTTCGAAGTTTATCTTAGCCTATGCATAACCCATCATTCACAACAACAACAAATAAAATTTTAACATGACGAGATGATGCATTCATACTGAAATGTGCTGTCTATCCTCACCCTGAGTGGCTGTCTATCCTCACCCTGAGTGGCTGTCTATCCTCACCCTGAGTGGCTGTCTATCCTCACCCTGAGTGGCTGTCTATCCTCACCCTGAGTGGCTGTCTATCCTCACCCTGAGTGGCTGTCTATCCTCACCCTGAGTGGCTGTCTATCCTCACCCTGAGTGGCTGTCTATCCTCACCCTGAGTGGCTGTCTATCCTCACCCTGAGTGGCTGTCTATCCTCACCCTGAGTGGCTGTCTATCCTCACCCTGAGTGGCTGTCTATCCTCACCCTGAGTGGCTGTCTATCCTCACCCTGAGTGGCTGTCTATCCTCACCCTGAGTGGCTGTCTATCCTCACCCTGAGTGGCTGTCTATCCTCACCCTGAGTGGCTGTCTATCCTCACCCTGAGTGGCTGTCTATCCTCACCCTGAGTGGCTGTCTATCCTCACCCTGAGTGGCTGTCTATCCTCACCCTGAGTGGCTGTCTATCCTCACCCTGAGTGGCTGTCTATCCTCACCCTGAGTGGCTGTCTATCCTCACCCTGAGTGGCTGTCTATCCTCACCCTGAGTGGCTGTCTATCCTCACCCTGAGTGGCTGTCTATCCTCACCCTGAGTGGCTGTCTATCCTCACCCTGAGTGGCTGTCTATCCTCACCCTGAGTGGCTGTCTATCCTCACCCTGAGTGGCTGTCTATCCTCACCCTGAGTGGCTGTCTATCCTCACCCTGAGTGGCTGTCTATCCTCACCCTGAGTGGCTGTCTATCCTCACCCTGAGTGGCTGTCTATCCTCACCCTGAGTGGCTGTCTATCCTCACCCTGAGTGGCTGTCTATCCTCACCCTGAGTGGCTGTCTATCCTCACCCTGAGTGGCTGTCTATCCTCACCCTGAGTGGCTGTCTATCCTCACCCTGAGTGGCTGTCTATCCTCACCTCACCCTGAGTGGCTGTCTATCCTCACCCTGAGTGGCTGTCTATCCTCACCCTGAGTGGCTGTCTATCCTCACCCCGAGTGGCTGTCTATCCTCACCCCGAGTGGCTGTCTATCCTCACCCCGAGTGGCTGTCTATCCTCACCCCGAGTGCCTGTCTATCCTCACCCCGAGTGCCTGTCTATCCTCACCCCGAGTGCCTGTCTATCCTCACCCCGAGTGCCTGTCTATCCTCACCCCGAGTGCCTGTCTATCCTCACCCCGAGTGCCTGTCTATCCTCACCCCGAGTGCCTGTCTATCCTCACCCCGAGTGCCTGTCTATCCTCACCCCGAGTGCCTGTCTATCCTCACCCCGAGTGCCTGTCTATCCTCACCCCGAGTGCCTGTCTATCCTCACCCCGAGTGCCTGTCTATCCTCACCCCGAGTGGCTGTCTATCCTCACCCCGAGTGGCTGTCTATCCTCACCCCGAGTGGCTGTCTATCCTCACCCTGAGTGGCTGTCTATCCTCACCCTGAGTGTTGATGATTGATCATGCAGATAGCAGAGATTAGGCCGTGACTCGTAGAGAAGACAGATTTAGACATGGCGTTTTAATTTAACAGTTCCGTTTCACGGGATGCTGCTCATATAAATCATTTATTATAATTGACCGGTTTCTCAGTTATTTATCCCGGGAAAAGGGAGAGTGTTTGGGTGGGGAAATCTCAGTAACCCGGTTACCGCTATTCAACCCTAATACACACACATACGCGCACACAACTGGACTGAGAGAGGTGAGTTTTAAGGTGGATAATCAGTAGTGTCCTATTCAGCTTCAAGTTTTAACCTAATCAAAACTGTCTTGGCTGTTTGGGTCATTTTACTACACACACACACACACACACACACACACACACACACACACACACAACTGGACTGAGGGAGGTGAGTTTTAACCTAATCAAACCTGTCTGGGCTGTTTGGGTCATTTGACTTTATTCACGTAGGCCTGAAACATGACGTTCTCACAGCAATGTGCTGTAAAGTTCTGGAGTACAGCTGTAACCCCCAGACCACACATGCCCCCACGGTGACCGGGGTTCGAGCCTCGGCTCTTCCCCCCCCTCACTGTTAACCAGTCTCCCGACTCTTAACTGTCCTGTCATTTTAAAATGAGAGAATCCATAAGTAGATTGGATGTGTTTTAGTGTCTCGGATGTTTCCAGTCGTGGGCTACTGGTTAACTAATATGGTAGTGGTTTCTACCTAGTGACATTATCGTAACTGGTTAAAAAGCTGGTGGCAGTTTGGAGCTGGATAATGATGAGTAGAGACCTGCTGTTATAGTACATTATAATGTGTTATAAGGTTATAACCCATCTTAACCGCTAGGCTGCCTGCTGGCTTGAGGTGTTATAAGCTGGTTATGTGGTATAATGAAGCTATAAGGCCCGAGGGGGTGGGGTATAAGGCCCGAGGGGGTGGGGTATAAGGCCCGAGGGGGTGGGGTATAAGGCCCGTGGGGGTGGGGTATAAGGAAGCTGTAAGGCCCGAGGGGGTGGGGTATAAGGCCCGAGGGGGTGGGGTATAAGGCCCGAGGGGGTGGGGTATAAGGCCCGAGGGGGTGGGGTATAAGGCCCGAGGGGGTGGGGTATAAGGCCCGTGGGGGTGGGGTATAAGGCCCGTGGGGGTGGGGTATAAGGAAGCTGTAAGGCCCGAGGGGGTGGGGTATAAGGCCCGAGGGGGTGGGGTATAAGGCCCGAGGGGGTGGGGTATAAGGCCCGAGGGGGTGGGGTATAAGGAAGCTGTAAGGCCTGAGGGGGTGGGGTATAAGGAAGCTATAAGGCCCGAGGGGGTGGGGTATAAGGAAGCTATAAGGCCCGAGGGGGTGGGGTATAAGGAAGCTATAAGGCCCGAGGGGGTGGGGTATATGACCAATATACCACAGCTAAGGGCTGTTCTTGTTAAGCATGAGGCAAAGTGGAGTTCAACCTGGATACAGCCCTTAATGTGTTGTGTGTTGTTGTAGGGTCCAAGCTGGTGCCAGTGTGGAGCTGGCTACAGATGGGTCGAGACCTGGTGTTCATCCGCCTGCGTTACATCACCGGTGCCTGGAGACTGGAAAGCCCTCGCAAGACCGACTAGAGCCAATCACATCAGCCCTCGCACAATGAGACAGCCCTCCGATTGGACAGATGAACTTCCTCGTTGGACGGGATTACCGTGAACTCCGTTGTGGGCTGCGGTTCAATAGTCTGATGTGGCTTGCTCTCCTTGTGTCCTCTCCTTCAGCTGCACTGATCTGAACTAGCAGGACAGGTGAAAGCATTGAAGAGGATGCATACTGGGAGTTTGTTTTCACCTGTTCAGCTCTTTAATGTCCTCTGCAGATTGAGGAGAGGAAGCTATTTTTAGACAATTGAGATTTTGGTGGCGGCAGGGTAGCCTAGTGGTTAGAGCGTTGGACTAGTAACTGAAGGGTTGCAAGTTCAAACCCCCGAGCTGACAAGGTACAAATCTGTCGTTCTGCCCCTGAACAGGCAGTTAACCCACTGTTCCTAGGCCGTCATTGAAAATTTAGAATTTGTTCTTAACTGACTTGCCTAGTTAAATAAAGGTAAAATAAAATGCATCAATGGGAGGGCTATGTTCTCTTTCGAACATTGCCATTGGCTGAGAAATCTTTAGATGATTGATTGACAGGTCCCGGTCTGTCCCGCCTATTGCCAGGTTCAGAATACTTGTTTCTTTCCTTCACCTGAAAAAGGGTTTGTGGTGTCCGTGGTAACATGCACATGCCATTGCCACGGTTTCAGCACCACATGATCAATCCGTGTACCATGTTACTCTTTTTATTTTTTACATTTCTGTCAAACTGTTTGTGTGGGTGAAGAGGAATGTTGACTGTGTCGCTGAGGGATCAAATGGATCATGTTTCGGTTTTTATCATGATTTTGGTTAGGTAAAATTGAAGGTGTCATTTTCAATGAGGGTTAATTGGTTGTATAGGTATGTCTGTAATGTAGAAGGATGGACTGAACCAAATTAAATGAAAATCAGCTCTGATGATTAATGTTGTTTTTTCATGTTAATTATTATCACATGTTGTAACTGGTAATGTGGCTTAGAATAAATTAAATGCAAAATATAATTCTTATAAATATTGTAGCGACCTTAACCCAACAACTTATCAAGGGGTTAGGATCTCTTTGCATTATGGGTAAGGTGTTGGGTTGACAGTTGCTGTGCCCATTTCTGAGTCTCGTCCAGGGCTGCCCTTCGAATTCTCTACAATATGTTATTACAATAATCACCATATTGTGGAGAATACTGAGGGGTACCAACCCTGTAATGGTGTAAGGTGAAGTTTCCTCTGATCTTGGGTCAGTTTAGCATTTCCCTGTCTTAACGATTGGGGGGAGAGGGAACTGATCCTAGACCTGCACCTAGAGGAGAACACTTCTTCTCTCAGATTGTGTCCCATGTTGGCATCTTATTCCCTATATAATGCACTACCTGTTTACCACAGTACTATGGGCCCTGGTCAAAGTGCACTAGAAAGGGAGTTGTGGGGTGCCATTTGGGAAGCACAAGCCACTTCTTTCAGTGATCTTTCCACATTGTTAGACATTTGGCTGATGCATTCAGATGTATTCACTCTGGTTCCCACAGCAACCCATATTAACTCTGGTTCCTATAGCAACCCATATTAACTCTGGTTCCCACAGCCAACCCATATTAACTCTGGTTCCTATAGCAACCCATATTAACTCTGGTTCCCACAGCCAACCCATATTAACTCTGGTTCCTATAGCAACCCATATTAACTCTGGTTCCCACAGCCAACCCATATTAACTCTGGTTCCTACAGCAACCCATATTAACTCTGGTTCCCACAGCCAACCCATATCAACTCTGGTTCCCACAGCCAACCCATATTACCTCTGGTTCCTATAGCAACCCATATTAACTCTGGTTCCCACAGCCAACCCATATTAACTCTGGTTCCTACAGCAACCCATATTAACTCTGGTTCCCACAGCAACCCATATTAACTCTGGTTCCTACAGCAACCCATATTAACTCTGGTTCCTACAGCAACCCATATGAACTCTGGTTCCCATAGCCAACCCATATTAACTCTGGTTCCCATAGAAACCCATATTAACTCTGGCTCCCATAGAAACCCATATTAACTCTGGTTCCCATAGCCAACCCATATTAACTCTGGTTCCCATAGCAACCCATATGAACTCTGGTTCCCATAGCTAACCCATATGAACACTGGTTCCCATAGCAACCCATATTAACTCTGGTTCCCATAGCCAACCCATATTAACTCTGGTTCCCATAGCCAACCCATATGAACTCTGGTTCCCATAGCCAACCCATATGAACTCTGGTTCCCATAGCCAACCCATATTAACTCTGGTTCCCATAGAAACCCATATTAACTCTGGTTCCCATAGAAACCCATATTAACTCTGGTTCCCATGGCCAACCCATATTAACTCTGGTTCCCATAGAAACCCATAGGAACCCATATTAACTCTGGTTCCCATGGCCAACCCATATTAACTCTGGTTCCCATAGAAACCCATAGGAACCCATATTAACTCTGGTTCCCATAGCCAACCCATATGAACTCTGGTTCCCATAGCCAACCCATATTAACTCTGGTTCCCATAGAAACCCATATTAACTCTGGTTCCCATGGCCAACCCATATTAACTCTGGTTCCCATAGAAACCCATATTAACTCTGGTTCCCATAGCAACCCATATTAACTCTGGTTCCCATAGGAACCCAGATTAACTCTGGTTCCCATAGAAACCCATATTAACTCTGGTTCCCATACATTCCTTTGTACTTTTCTATTGTTTTGTTTCTGACTGATAGGTCCTGTGAGGGGCACTTGTTTCGAAACATCTCCTCCACATAACAGAGAATACATCCCAAATGACACCCCATCTCCTAGTGCATTACTTGTGATCAGAGCCCTATGGTCCCTGGGCAAAAGTAGTGCACAATATAGGGCATGGGGTGCCATTTGGGACACAAGCACACAGAGAGAGTTCTTGCGGTCTGACTAAATGAAGTCTCTGGGTAATTTACTGGGTTGTAGTGCGAGGCTGAGGTTTGGCACCGGGCTAATAATGTGGACGTGTCTACGGGTTGCCTCCTTGAGCCCCGGAGAGCACATCCTGTTTGTCCTGCTGGTTGTCTGTATGTCTCTCCCTGCACTTCCTGTTTGTCCTGCTGATTGTCTGTATCTCTCTCCCTGCACTTCCTGTTTGTCCTGCTGGTTGCCTGTAAGTCTCTCCCCCCTCTCTCTGTCTCCCTCTCCCCCCTCCTCTCTCTCTCTCCATTTCTCTCTCCCCCCTCCTCTCTCTCCCCCCTCTCTCGCCCCTCTCCCTCTCCCTCTCCTCTCTCTCCATCTCTCCCCCCCCTCTCTCTCCATCTCTCCCCCCCCTCTCTCTCCCCTCTCCCTCTCTTCTCTCTCTCTCCATCTCTCCCCCCTCCTCTCTCGCTCTCTCTCCCTCTCCATCTCCCATCTGGTTCTGCTGCAGCTCCCAGTCTGGAAGTCATTTTTCCAAATAGTCCTTCTATATACAGGTAACTGCCAAAATAAAGGAAACACCAAGTGTCTTAATAGGGAGATGGCCCATCAGCAGATAGAACACCTTAGCATTCAATCTACAAGTGTCTGGAACTCTATTGGAGGGATGTGACACCATTCTTCAACTAGAAATCCCATCACTTGGTGTTTTGTTGATGGTGGTGGAAAACACTGTCGCCACTTCAGAATCTCCCATACGTGTTCAATTGGGTTCTTGTGGCTACGAGATGCCATATGGTTTACATCATTTTCATGTTCATCAAACCATTCAGTGACCTGTGGGTGGGGGCATTATCACCCTATGGGGGCATAGCCATCGTAGCCAAAATAATGGCCTAACCAGCATTATGGGATGTTTATTTGCTTACTTATCTCAGGAACCACACTTACGTGGAAGCACCTGCTTTCGATATACTCTCAATATACTCCCGAGTGGCGCAGGGGTCTAAGGCACTGCATCTCAGCGCTTGAGGTGTCCCTACAGACACCCTGGTTCGATTCCAGGCTGTATCGTAACTGGCTGTGATTGGGTGTCCCATAAGGCGGCGCACAATTGGTCCAGCATCATCCGGGTTTGGCTGGTGTAGGCCGTCATTGTAATTAAGAATTTGTTCTTAACTGATTTGCCTAGTTAAATAAAGTAAATAATATTTTTATTTAAAAAAATGTACTCGCGTGTTTCCTTTATTTTGGCAGTTACCTGGACACAGAGCATTCAGAAAGTATTCAGACCCTTTCCCTTTGTCCACATGTTGTTACATTACAGACTTATTCTAAAATGGATTAAATACATGTGTTTCATCATCAATCCACAAACAATACCCCATAATGACATCACAATACCCCATAATGACATCACAATACCCCATAATGACATCACAATACCCCATAATGACATCACAATACCCCATAATGACAAAGCGAAACCAGGTTTTAAGAATTTTTTGCAATTTTAGTACAAATCAATAACAGAAAAACCTGATTTACATACGTATTCAAACCCTTTGCTATGAGACTCGAAAATGAGCTCAGGTACATCCTGCTTCCACTGAATATCCTTTATGTTTTTACAACTTTAAAAAAATATATATAATTGGACATGATTTGGAAAGGCACACACCTGTCTATATAAGGTCCCACAGTTGGCAGTGCATGTCAGAGCAAAAAACAAGCTATGAGGTCGAAGGAATTGTCCGTCGAGCTCCAAGACAGGATTGTGTTGAGTCACAGATCTGGAGAAGAGTACCAAAAAAGTTCTGCAACATTGAAAGTCCTCAAGTGGCTTCAATCATTCTTAAATGGAAGCAGTTTGGAACCACCAAGACTCTTCCTAGAGCTGGCCGCCCGGCCAAACTGAGCAATCGTCGGGGAGAAGAGCCTTGGTCAGGGAGGTGACCAAGAACCTGATGGTCATTCTGACAGAGTTCTGGAGTTCCTCTGTGGAGATGGGAGAACCTTCCAGAAGGATAACCATCTTCGGCCTGAATGTCAAGCATCACGTTTGGAGGAAACCTGGCACCATCCCTACGGTGAAGCATGGTGGTTGCAGCATTATGCTTTGGGGATGTTTTTCAGTGGCAGGGACTGGGAGACGAATGGCGCAAAGTACAGAGAGATCCTTGATGAAATTTGGAGAAAGTCATGAGTACATTCCGAAGGCTGTGTGTGTGTGTGTGTGTGTGTGTGTGTGTGTGTGTGTGTGTGTGTGTGTGTGTGTGTGTGTGTGTGTGTGTGTGTGTGTGTGTGTGTGTGTGTGTGTTTATTTGTACTATTTTCTATATTGTAGAATAATAGTGAAGACATCAAAACTATGAAATAACACATATGGAATCATGTAGTAACCAAAAAAAAGTAAACAAATCAAAATATATTTTATATTTGAGCTTCTTCAAAGTAGCCACCCTTTGGCTTGACGACAGCTTTGCACACTCTTGGAATTCTCTCAACCAGCTTCATGACATAGTCACCTGAAATGCATTTAAATTAACAGGTGTGCCTTGTTAAAAGTTGATTTATGGAATTTCTTTCCTTCTCAATGCGTTTGAGCCAATCAGTTGTACCCTTCAAGGTAGGGGTGGTATACAGAAGATAGCCCTATTTAGTAAAAGACCAAGTCCATATTATGGCAAGAACAGTTCAAATAAGCAAAGAGAAATGACAGTCCATTATTACTTTAAAACATGAAGGTCAGTCAATACGGAAAAATGGTTGAATTGCTGCAAAGAAAACTCTACTAAAGGACAACAACAATAAGAAGAGACTTGCTTGGGCCAAGAAACACAAGCAATGGACATTAGACGGTAGAAATCTGTCCTTTGGTCTGATGAGTCCAAATTTGAGATTTTTGGTTCCAACAAAGACACGGAGTAGGTGAACAGATGATCTCCGCATGTATGGTTCCCACCGTGAAGCACGGAGGAGGAGGTGTGATGGTGTGGGGGGTGCCTTGCGTGACACTGTCTGTGATTTATTTATAATTCAAGGCACATTTAACCAGCATGGCTACCACAGCATTCTGCAGTAATACGCCATCCCATCTAGTTTGCGCTTAGTGGGACTATCATCTGTTTTTCAACAGGACAATGATCCAACACACCTCCAAGCTGTGTAAGGGCTATTTGACCAAGAAGGAGAGTGATGGAGTGCTCCATTAGATGACCTGGCCTCCACAATCACCTGACCTCAACCCAATTGAGATGACTTGGGATGAGTTGGACCACAGAGTGAAGGAAAAGGATCCAACAAGTGCTCAGCATATGTGGGAACTCCTTCAAGACTGTTGAAAAAGCATTCCAGGTGAAGCTGGTTGAGAGAATGCCAAAAGCTGTCAAGGCAAAAGGTGGCTACTTTGAGAATATGAAATATATCAAATATTTTGATTTGTTTTACACTATTTTGGTTACTACATGATTCCATATGTGTTATTTCATAGTTTTTGATGTCTTCAATATTATTCTACAATGTAGAAAGTAGTAAAAATAAAGAAAAACCCTTGAATCGGTAGGTGTCCAAACCTTTGACTGGTACTGTATATATATAATTTATATTTATTTATCAAATATTCTGTATATTAACCAGATGTATTGCAGTGACTACAGGGAAAATCAGACAAAGGCTTATACACATTTAATTGTTCGGTCACTACTACCACCTGTAAGTTGAATTGATACATAACTCTCACTCACAGGTGCAACAAAATTGTTGTATTTTTCAAGGCGTGCCTTAAAACATTGTAATAAATCAGAAACAACAACACCGTGCACCCACTCGTGGTCAAAAGGTTTTTGGCGCTCCAGATTTACCTTACCGCTTTATCTTGGCCAGGTTGCAGTTGCAAATGAGAACTTGTTCTCAACTAGCCTACCTGGTTAAATAAAGGTGAAATAAAAATAAAATAAAAATTCCGTGGGGTCGAATTACGCTCCCATTTGGAATACAGTCCTTCTTTACAGTAATATACTGTTAAACCAAGGTTTCATTGGAACTGACAGTATCATTCACCAGTTACATCTAAAAATCTCCCAGAGTGCATTGCGAAATGCAGCAATTTACTGTAAATAATGAATATGTTAGATTGCTGTTAGTTTTATTGTATATAAAAAAAACAAGATTTTAGCCCAAAGCAACAGTACCATACCATATCTCTGGAGCACCAAAAACCTTTTGACCACTAGTAGTATTGGTATTGTTTGTTTCTGGCTCATTGTCATACTTTAAGGCGTGCCTTGTAAAAGGCAACCATTTTATTTTAGGACCTGTGAATAAGAGTTTGGGTATCAATGCAATTTATAGGTGGTATTAGTGCCCCACAGAGGAAATATGTATTGGAGAGGTAGCACATTTACCATGTCCTTGTTGTGTTTTGCCCTGTAGTCACTGCAAGTTTGGAAGCCTTTGTTAAGGCCTCTCGAAGTGCAGGTGATTCATACCTATTCAGTGTATATACTTGATATCCATCATGTGAACAGGTTTTATTCTCCTATCACCCTCCCTTTAATAGGACACATGTTCTGCTCTTTCTGGGCATCATTATTTTTTTTAACCTTTATTTAACTAGGCAAATCAGTTAATAAGAACAAATTCTTATTTTCAATGACGGCCTAGGAACAGTGGGGTTAACTGCCTTGTTCAGGGGGGCAGAACGAAAGATCTTTACCTTGTCAACTCGAGGATTTGATCTTGCAACCTTTCAGTTATTAGTCCAACGCTTTAACCACGAGACTACCTGCCGCCTCTAGTAATAATAGCCCATAGTATATCATATTTGATTGTTACAATTATGTTGTTTATTGAGCTACACCCAGAACGAAATGTTACTCGCTTCAGCCCAAGAAGTCTGACTGAGACGACATATAATGTTAGGTTATTGAGTCCTAATATATAAAGAAAACAATGAAACAAAACCCACCTGTGATTTGTTTATTGTAGGTTATAAACAACAATGTCCTACAAAAACGCCATAGAAGCTCTCTCTTTATTTATTCTCAACATCAAGCTGATGCAGTTCTATGAACATGTGATACTAGTTAACCATTTGCATCAGTATCCTAGAGCCTCCTCGGACTGCTGTTCATTGCGGATGTATACAACCCGTATTGTCTGAGTGCCGTGCCTAGTCCGTTAATGACGCAAGCCCGACTGGCGACAGTCAGTCTAGAAGTTTGACATTTTCACAGTTTACAGCAACTGCTGTGGAACTTAACAATACGTCCAATTTTACGCGCATCCATTTCGAGAAAGATCCTCTCGAACCATATTTATCGGGACTCTGATGGATCGTGTCCAAAGCGTAGTCAGGAGACCTGTCACACTGGTTGAATCAATGTTGTTTCCACTCATTTCAATGAAATGAAATTGAACCAACGTGGAATATACGTTTAATTGACGTCTGTGCAAAGTGGGTCGTGACTCAAGGTACCTACATCCAACCCGCTCACGGAGAAACGCTAAGCACGCAGTGAATGTGTGTTTCTCTCATCCCAGTATCAAACAGTTCACAAATATTTCTGGTCCTTCCTCTCATCCCTCTTTTGCATAGAAACAAGGCTTTTTCAGACTCAAATTAGGTACAGAAGTACACTGACTAATACACTGACTAGGCTAAACCAATCATTTCAGACACTTGTAGAATATATGAGAATTCACATTGAAGCTGTTCTGGTGGTTCGTGGTGGCCCAACCCCCTATTAAGACTCTTTATGTTGGTGTTTCCTTCATTTTTGCAGTTACCTGTATACCATATACATAGAGCGGTAAGAGTACCGGGTTTATCTTCTGGATTCAGGTTCACTCAAACATCGTTTTAAGCTTTGTTTTAATATTGAAAGTCACAGCTGATTTCTTGCATTTATATCGATTTGTTCTCCTTAAATATGATGTATTCGTTTCAGTCTCTGAATTTCTTTAATCAAACCGTTTGCCGACAGCTCCCGATATCCAGGCATAAAAACTACAATCTGTCCTGAATTAGCATAGTTCGCATGTGTGCCGAGCTATATCCTGTCCCCGGTTTTCCTTGGCAAAAATAGTTGGCTAGCTGAACTATGCTCGTTTTCGTCCTCATTGCCTAACTTCATAAATACTCCACCCTCAACTTCCAAACCCATTTGCTAGTTATACAATCATTTAACTAAGAAATTCACTTGAAAATGTGTTGTTTTATTGAATAGTCATGACTGGTTCGAGCTATCTGTCACTCGTTTCATAAGACAAAAGTGGCAAATTATTTTATTTATGTTTTTATTCAATTTGGCAAGCCAGTTAAACAAGAACAAATTCTTATTTACAATGATGGCCGAACCAAGATGACACTGGACCAATTGTGTACTGCCCCTACGGGACTCCCAATCACAGCCTGTTGTGATACAGCAGAGGATTGAACCAGGGTGTCTGTAATGACGCCTCTAGCACTGAGATGCAGTGCCTTAGACCGCTGTGATACAGCCTGGATTTGAACCAGGGTGTCTGTAATGACGCCTCTAGCACTGAGATGCAGTGCCTTAGACCACTGTGATACAGCAGAGGATTGAACCAGGGTGTCTGTAGTGACACCTCTAGTACAGATGCAGTGCCTTAGACCGCTGCACCACACAGGAAGGAGCCTAAGTGTTAAGGATTCAAGTTCAGTTTTGAGATCCACAGGCGTTGCTGGACGTTTCTAGTCGTTTGACTCAATGGGACATGTAGTGATTTTGACAACACAGCCAGATACACTACATGACCAAAAGTATGTGGACACCTGCTCATCGAACATCTCATTCCAAAATCATTGGCATTAATATGGAGTTGGTCGCTCCTTTTGCTGCTATAACAACCTCCACTCTTCTGGGAAGGCTTTCCACTAGATGTTGGAACATTGCTGCGGGGACTTGCTTCTATTCCGCCACAAGAGCCACAATTAGTGAGGTCATGCACTGATGTTGGGTGATTAGGCCTGGCTCGCAGTCGGCGTTCCAATTCATCCCGAAGGTGTCCGATGGGGTTGGGGTCAGGGCTCTGTGCAGGCCAATCATGTTTTTCAACACCGATCTCGACAAACCATTTCTGTTTGGACCTCGCTTTGTGCACGGGGGCATTGTCATGCTGAAACAGGAAAGGGCTTTCCCCAAACTGTTGCCACAAAGTTGGAAGCACAGAATCGTCTAGAATGTCATTGTATGCTGTAGTGTTAAGATTCCCTTCACTGGAATTAAGGGGCCAAACCCGAACCATGAAAAACAGCCCCAGCTTGTGTGGCCTACCACTTTGCGGCTGTGACGTTGTTGCTCCTAGACGTTTCCACTTCACAATAACAGCACTTTACAGTTTACCGGGGGCAGCTCTAGCAGGGAAGAAATTTGATCTAGCTGACTTGTTGGAAAAGTGGCATCCTATGACAGTTTCACATTGAGAGTCACTGAGATCTTCTACTGCCAATGTTTTGTCTATGGAGATTACATGGCTGTGTGCTCGATTTTATACACCTGTCAGCAACAGGGTGTGGCTGAAATAGCGGAATCCACTAATTTCAAGGATGTCCACATACTTTTGTAAATATAGTCTATGTACGTTCCTGTACCCTTTAACCTTCTTAGTTGTTGATTAAATAAAACTTTATTGATTGATAAGAGATTGACAAGAGAAAACTCAATGAAAATAGAAACTCTCAATGCCAATGGCTACAATGAATGACTGAATAACTTCTTGGAGACAAAGGCGACAAGGGTAGCCTAGTGGTTAGAGCGTTGGACTAGTAACCGGAAGGGTTGACAAGGTACAAATCTGTCGTTCTACCCCTGAACAGGCAGTTAACCCACTGTTCCTAGACCAGTTAATCCACTGTTCCTAGACCAGTTAACCCACTGTTCCTAGACCAGTTAATCCACTGTTCCTGGACCAGTTAATCCACTATTCCTAGACCAGTTAATCCACTGTTCCTAGACCAGAAAACCCACTGTTCCTAGACCAGTTAATCCACTGTTCCTAGACCAGTTAACCCACTGTTCCTAGACCAGTTAATCCACTGTTCCTAGACCAGTTAACCCACTGTTCCTAGACCAGTTAATCCACTGTTCCTAGACCAGTTAACCCACTGTTCCTAGACCAGTTAACCCACTGTTCCTAGACCAGTTAACCCACTGTTCCTAGACCAGTTAACCCACTGTTCCTAGATCAGTTAACCCACTGTTCCTAGACCAGTTAACCCACTGTTCCTAGACCAGTTAACCCACTGTTCCTAGACCAGTTAACCCACTGTTCCTAGACCAGTTAACCCACTGTTCCTAGACCAGTTAACCCACTGTTCCTAGACCAGTTAACCCACTGTTCCTAGACCAGTTAACCCACTGTTCCTAGACCAGTTAATCCACTGTTCCTAGACCAGTTAACCCACTGTTCCTAGACCAGTTAATCCACTGTTCCTAGACCAGTTAACCCACTGTTCCTAGACCAGTTAACCCACTGTTCCTAGACCAGTTAACCCACTGTTCCTAGACCAGTTAATCCACTGTTCCTAGACCAGTTAACCCACTGTTCCTAGACCAGTTAACCCACTGTTCCTAGACCAGTTAACCCACTGTTCCTAGACCAGTTAACCCACTGTTCCTAGACCAGTTAACCCACTGTTCCTAGATCAGTTAACCCACTGTTCCTAGACCAGTTAACCCACTGTTCCTAGACCAGTTAACCCACTGTTCCTAGACCAGTTAACCCACTGTTCCTAGACCAGTTAACCCACTGTTCCTAGACCAGTTAACCCACTGTTCCTAGACCAGTTAACCCACTGTTCCTAGACCAGTTAACCCACTGTTCCTAGACCAGTTAATCCACTGTTCCTAGACCAGTTAACCCACTGTTCCTAGACCAGTTAATCCACTGTTCCTAGACCAGTTAACCCACTGTTCCTAGACCAGTTAACCCACTGTTCCTAGACCAGTTAACCCACTGTTCCTAGACCAGTTAACCCACTGTTCCTAGACCAGTTAATCCACTGTTCCTAGACCAGTTAACCCACTGTTCCTAGACCAGTTAACCCACTGTTCCTAGACCAGTTAACCCACTGTTCCTAGACCAGTTAATCCACTGTTCCTAGACCAGTTAACCCACTGTTCCTAGACCAGTTAACCCACTGTTCCTAGACCAGTTAACCCACTGTTCCTAGACCAGTTAACCCACTGTTCCTAGACCAGTTAACCCACTGTTCCTAGACCAGTTAACCCACTGTTCCTAGACCAGTTAACCCACTGTTCCTAGATCAGTTAACCCACTGTTCCTAGACCAGTTAACCCACTGTTCCTAGACCAGTTAACCCACTGTTCCTAGACCAGTTAACCCACTGTTCCTAGACCAGTTAACCCACTGTTCCTAGACCAGTTAACCCACTGTTCCTAGACCAGTTAACCCACTGTTCCTAGACCAGTTAACCCACTGTTCCTAGACCAGTTAATCCACTGTTCCTAGACCAGTTAACCCACTGTTCCTAGACCAGTTAATCCACTGTTCCTAGACCAGTTAACCCACTGTTCCTAGACCAGTTAACCCACTGTTCCTAGACCAGTTAACCCACTGTTCCTAGACCAGTTAATCCACTGTTCCTAGACCAGTTAACCCACTGTTCCTAGACCAGTTAACCCACTGTTCCTAGACCAGTTAACCCACTGTTCCTAGACCAGTTAACCCACTGTTCCTAGACCAGTTAACCCACTGTTCCTAGATCAGTTAACCCCACTGTTCCTAGACCAGTTAACCCACTGTTCTAGACCAGTTAACCCACTGTTCCTAGACCAGTTAACCCACTGTTCCTAGACCAGTTAACCCACTGTTCCTAGACCAGTTAACCCACTGTTCCTAGACCAGTTAACCCACTGTTCCTAGACCAGTTAACCCACTGTTCCTAGACCAGTTAATCCACTGTTCCTAGACCAGTTAACCCACTGTTCCTAGACCAGTTAATCCACTGTTCCTAGACCAGTTAACCCACTGTTCCTAGACCAGTTAACCCACTGTTCCTAGACCAGTTAACCCACTGTTCCTAGACCAGTTAACCCACTGTTCCTAGACCAGTTAACCCCACTGTTCCTAGACCAGTTAACCCACTGTTCCTAGACCAGTTAACCCACTGTTCCTAGACCAGTTAACCCACTGTTCCTAGACCAGTTAATCCACTGTTCCTAGACCAGTTAACCCACTGTTCCTAGACCAGTTAACCCACTGTTCCTAGACCAGTTAACCCTTCTTAACTGACTTGTCTAGTTAAAGAAAGAAAGAAATTACTGTAAAGAAATACAGCAATTTAGAGACATTTTTTACAGGAGGCTTCCAATTACACTTAATAGCCATATTTTACCCATAATGCAATGCAATCTACAACATTAATTCTATGGTACCCATTTAAGGTATTTTACTGTTGAAATTAAAGTGTTTACACTGTGGTGCTCTCTAGCCAACAACTTCTATTTATTTTACCTTCATTTAACTAGGCAAGTCAGTTAAGAAGAAAAACGTATTTTAAATGACGGCCTAGGAACAGTGGGTTAACTGCCTTGTTCAGGGGCAGAACCTTGCAACCTTTTGGCTACTAGTCCAACACTCTAACCACTAGGCTACCTGCCTCTAACCACTAGGCTACATGCCTCTAACCACTAGGCTACATGCCTCTAACCACTATGCTACCTGTCTCTAACCACTAGGCTACATGCCTCTAACCACTAGGCTACATACCTCTAACCACTAGGCTACCTGCCTCTAACCACTAGGCTACATACCTCTAACCACTAGGCTACCTGCCTCGGACCACTAGGCTACCTGCCTCTAACCACTAGGCTACCTGCCTCTAACCACTAGGCTACATACCTCTAACCACTAGGCTACCTGCCTCGCCCCACTAGGCTACCTGCCTCTAACCACTAGGCTACCTGCCTTGGACCACTAGGCTACCTACCTCTAACCACTAGGCTACATACCTCTGACCACTAGGCTACCTGCCTCTAACCACTAGGCTACCTGCCTCTAACCACTAGGCTACATACCTCTAACCACTAGGCTACCTGCCTCGGACCACTAGGCTACCTGCCTCTAACCACTAGGCTACCTGCCTTGGACCACTAAGCTACCTACCTCTAACCACTAGGCTACATACCTCTGACCACTAGGCTACCTGCCTCTGACCACTAGGTTACCTGCCTCGAACCACTAGGCTACCTGCCTCGAACCACTAGGCTACCTGCCTCGAACCACTAGGCTACCTGCCTCTAACCACTAGGCTACATGCCTCTAACCATTAGGCTACCTGCCTCTAACCACTAGGCTACCTGCCTCGAACCATTAGGCTACCTGCCTCGAACAACTAGGCTACCTGCCTCTGACCACTAGGCTACCTGCCTCGAACCATTAGGCTACCTGCCTCGAACAACTAGGCTACCTGCCTCTAACTACTAGGCTACCTGCCTCTGACCACTAGGCTACCTGCCTCTGACCACTAGGCTACCTGCCTCGGACCACTAGGCTACATACCTCTGACCACTAGGCTACCTGCCTCTGACCACTAGGCTACCTGCCTCGAACCACTAGGCTATCTGCCTCGAACCACTAGGCTACCTTCCTCGAACCACTAGGCTACCTGCCTCGAACCACTAGGCTACCTGCCTCGACCCACTAGGCTACCTGCCTCGAACCACTAGGCTACCTGCCTCTGACCACTAGGCTACCTGCCTCGGACCACTAGGCTACATACCTCTGACCACTAGGCTACCTGCCTCTGACCACTAGGCTACCTGCCTCGAACCACTAGGCTATCTGCCTCGAACCACTAGGCTACCTTCCTCGAACCACTAGGCTACCTGCCTCGAACCACTAGGCTACCTGCCTCGACCCACTAGGCTACCTGCCTCGAACCACTAGGCTACCTGCCGCCTCTCTCCTAATAACCTGGAGTAGAATAATAGGATATGAAGTTGTTATGTTGTGCATTTCAGACATCAACATTACACGACACAGAGTGACAGATATTTGATAAGTGGAAAAATAATGTTTTGAAACATTTTAATAATTCTGAGCCGATCAATGTCAGTTAAATGAAGGTTAAATAAATAAAAATATCCTCATACCTTATACTCAGCCTACCCAACCATACATATTCACTCTACTAGGTTCATTCATTCATTTTATTCATAGTGGGCTATTCATTCTGTAAGAGCAATAGAATTCCAAATAGTTTTGCAGTGTTGTCGATCATGACTTTAGGATGAGCTGCAAACAGAGGCAGAGAGAGACAGAAAGAGATTTCACTTTATATATTCACTTTATATATTATCTACCTCACTTGCTTTGGCAATGTTAATACATGTTTCCCATGCCAATAAAGCCCTTGAATTGAATTGAGAGAGAGAGAGAGACAGAGAGACAGAGGGTGCACACCGCTGCTGTCTGTCTGAATCTTTCTCGAATCCTGGGAAAGTTCCAGGGGCAGGCTGGCTGGCGGAGGGATCTGGCACGCAGGCACTGCGGCTCCAGCCTGGCTGACGCCGGGGTTGTGGCGCTCCGCTCGGCTCGTGGAGGCTCAAGGGCTCCTAGCAAACACGCTCCCCACCTTGCTCTATCCGCGCCACGCTCAACTGGGCAGCCAGACATCACACGCAGGAACAGAGGGACAGGAATTGCCCCCGTCTTTCACAACAGTGAAGCGCTGTAGTGAATGGACATCACACAGCAGAGGTGAGAGATGAAAAACGTACCTTTTTAAAGGATATGAATAACTTTGTGTGGGTCTTCTAGGGGGTTATTGTAGGCTATCACTTACAGGAGCATGTGGTTTAAGGGTACAGTGTAATGGAAAATGGTAAATGATACGGTCATTTTGGGTATTATCAACAGTAAAATACTCTCAAACGTTTTACTGCGGCATACTGTACATTATGGTGCATTGTGGGAAAATGTTGTGGGTGGGAATGGAATTGCTGTATTATGAACGGTACTGTAATTACACCCCGCAGAATACAGTACCATACTGTATTTTTGGAGTGACAAAAACCTTTTGACCACTAGTGGGTGCACGGTATTGTTGATTCTGGCTCATTAACATATCTAGAGGCGTGCTCTACATGTTGCACCCCTGAGTGAGAATGCTGTACCAATTTAACTCCTATATGGTTATAGTACCCCTTCAATGTGTGTAGGAGACAGATTGTAGTCGCAGCAAGTCTTAAACCTTAAAAAGGTTGAGCATTTTTACCATGTAGTCACTGCCAGTTTGGAAGCATTTGTTAAGGCCTTTAGAAGTGCCACTGATATAAAACACCAAAAATATGAAATAATAAATGTTCATGTTTAAAAGCTTTACCTAGCTGCCAAACTGCTCGCACCAATCATATGTCATTATTACAGTATAAGACGTGGGAAATAAAACCCCTCACCTCAATCAATTTCAAACATCCATTAATTCATTCAGATTTACTGTATTTTACTGTGTGTACTTGCTTTGATACTGTATTAATCTGACAGTCGGTGTGCTGTAATATGAAATACAGCATTTTACTGTATTTGCCTGTAAACTACTGTCAAATTCACAGTAACCCTTTTACAGTGTAGGTAGGTGAAACAATATGAGCATGACAAACATTTTCAAATGTCTGATTAACTTTATTTTATCTCAAACTTGTTTATTTCTCCTTATATTTAATAATGATATTAGGTTATTGTGTGTTCATAGGAAGTTAATGTGCCGTTTAAAAGCGTGGTTGGCTTTTTGGCTATAGTGGGAAACAACGTTGTGAAATAGTAGGAAGAAATTGTCATGCATATGTAACCTACAACTATGCGGAAAGCGGTTACCTTGTCGCTCTGTGATAGTGTGTAACTGTGCAGAGGGCTGGGGAGGGGACCTCGTCCTCAACATGTCATGTACAAAAGAAAAAAACGTTCTCGTAGTAAAGGGAAACTGGTGTGTTTACCTTCGGGGTTGTGTGCTGATGATAAAGCATTAGGTAATTAAGCCTATCTCAGCCCGTAGACTGAGTGACGCCAGCTTCAGAAAGGAGTCAACGCAGGCAGAGCGGAACAGACGCGCTGGTGCCGCGCTGCCGCATTCAAGTGCAGTGGGCGTTGAGCGCCTGTAGTGCGCACCACATTTAGCCAAAATACAAACCCACGCTGTTATTATAGACTACTTTTCCAACTAACATATAAACTAAATATGTGGTGTCAGATGATTGAATTTCTTAATTGACCGTGACTGACTGAACTGAAGAACAGATAAGAGTTTCTGTCCTGTAGCCGATCGAACTGAGTGCTGCGCGTCGGCACAGCATAACTCACGTGTCTGCTGCTGAATTATAGTGATGCTTGCGCACGGCATGTTTGGCATTCCTATGTTCCCCAGGCTAGTACATTATTTATATGTGGTATGGATTTTAATCCAGATATATCATGATTATAACAATACATTCGTTTTGTTGTCATCTCAGTCCAAGAGAGGTTCATGTTCATGAAGAGCAACAGATCATAAACAGTTGCCAGGGTTTTTCAGGAGAAAACGTAGGACTGAAAATCACAAGAATCACTCTTTTACAAGGCCACATAAACGACTCAACTACCGGACTACTCTGTGTAGGCTTCCATAGACTGTTTTACAATGGAATACATATCCCCTCTTTTTGTATGGAGGAGAAGGAGAAAGAGAGAGAAAGGATGCTGTCACATTAAAGTTGTTTATTTAAAGCAAATATCTGAGTTCTTCCATCTAACAGTACAGTAGCTTATGAATAGCACATTAGGTAATGTTGTAGTCAGCCTGACTACAAGGCAGGGAGAGGGAGCTAGAGAGAGAGACCGAGAGAGAGGGAGCTAGAGAGAGAGCAAGCTAGAGAGAGAGAGAGAGAGACAGAGACAGAGAGAGAGACAGAGAGAGAGAGAGAGAGAGAGAGAAAGCCTGTCTGGATCAGAATGTTTCCGTTTCCATGCTGTCTGTCTGTCTGTCTGTCTGTCCGTCCATCTGTGAGTGGTGTGACCTATGCTGGCCAGACTGTGGGGCTCCTCGCTATGAGACAGAGGGATGTACACTGAGTCCAAACTTTGTAGAAGCACCTTTGGCAGCGATTACAGCTGTGAGTCTTTTTTTTTGGTTGAGTCTCTAAGAGCTTTGCACATCTGGATTGTACAATATTTGCCCATTATTCTTTAAAGAATTCTTCAAGCTCTGTCAAGTTGGTTGTTGATCATTGCTAGACATCCATTTTTATGTCTTGCCATAGATTCTCAAGCTGATTTCACTCAAAACTGTAACTAGGCCACTCAGGAACATTCAATGTATTCTTGGTAAGCAACTCCAGTGTAGATTTGGCCTTGTGTTTTAAGTTATTGTCATGCTGAAAGGTCAATTAGTCTCCCAGTGTCTGTTGGAAAGTAGACTGAACCAGGTTTTCCTCTGGAATTTTGCCGATGGTTATAGCTGTATTTTGTTTCTATTTTTCCTTAAAAACTCCCTTGTCCTTGCCAATGACAAGCAGACCCATAACATGATGCAGCCACCACCATGCTTGAAAATATGAAGAGTGGTACTCAGTGATGTGTTGGATTTGCCCCAAACATAACGCTTTATATTCAGGACATAAAGTTAATTTCTTAGCCACATTTTTTGCAGTATTACCTACGTGACTTGTTGCAAACAGGAAGCATGTTTATATATTTTATTGTATACAAGCTTCTTTTCACTCTGTCAATTAGGTTAGTATTGTGGAGTAACTACAATGTTGTTGATCTTGTCGTGGAAATGTCCTCTATTTACCAAATCATGAGAGCAAACCACACACAAGTCAGAGTTAGTTATCACAAAGTCCATCTTTAATTATATGAGATCTATCACAACCCTGTGACTCTCAGAACAATTCAGTGTCTATCAATGAATTCTCTGAGAGTCCCAACCACATTTCAACTGAGATCCTTTATAGCAAAGACACACACAGGATAAGACAGCATCGGCATAATTCATCGTTCAGCTTTGTTTCCTAAAACATGTTCTTTTCTCAAACTCAGAACCATAAACCAATCCTCCATATCAACAGGCATATATCAAATCCATCCTATCTTGACAAGATCACAGAGACACACTGACTGGCACACAGACATTGTGGAGCCAAGAGATACACGCTTGACCTCTCCTCTCTCTCCGGCCCAAGCAACTCAGTCTTGACAGAGAACAGATACTGTAACCCCGCCACAGTATTATACAAACACATTCTGATGAGAAGTAACTTACAAACATATGATGAATATAAAACATCTTACCTATGTTACCAACTAATTCTGATTATTCCCCAAAATCTATCCTCATTCTTCTTCTATCAGAGCCATTAAACTCTGTAACTGTTTTAAAGTCACCATTGGCCTCATCAAAGCAAATCAAAGTTTATTTGTCACGTGCACCGAATACAACAAGTGTAGACCTTACAGTGAAATGCTTACTTACAGGCTCTAACCAATAGTGCAAAAAAGGTATTAGGTGAACAATAGGTAAGTAAAGAAATAAAACAACAGTAAAAAGACAGGCTGTATATAGTAGAGAGGCTATAAAAGTAGCGAGGCTACATACAGACACCGGTTAGTCAGGTTGATTGAGGTAGTATGTACATGTAGATATGGTTAAAGTTACTATGCATATATGATGAACAGAGAGTAGCAGTAGCGTAAATGAGGGGTTGGCGAGTGGTGGGACACAATGTAGATAGAATTCCCTGAGCAGTTTCCTTCCTCTCCGGCAACTTCTAAAAACATGTTTTCACTTGGTCACTATGGGGTATTGTGATGTCATTATGGGTTATTGTGACGTCGTTATGGGGTATTGTGATGTCATTATGGGGCATTGTGTGTAGATGGGCGAGAGAGAAAAAAATCTATTGAATCCATTTTGAATTCAGGCTAATGTGGAATTTGTCAAAGGGGTATGAAGACTTTCTGAAGGTCATAGACATCCCTATAGTCCCCATAGACTTGATTCAGTGTCCTAGTCCTAATTCTCTCCTAAGTCTTCTGTTGTATTTAACCTCTGGTTCATATGACTCACAGCCCTGCTGAACAGCTCTTTGTTTCTGTTAAATTAGCGCCTAATTTCATCTCTCTCTTCTCTGGTCAGATGACTGAAACCTGACCTGCACGAGGAATAACATTCATGACCGGAGGCTACCATTCTGACCAGACCGTATTTCTGCTGAGAGAGGGAGGGAGAAAGAGAAAAATAAGATATTTGGGATTATTCCAACATTCCCACCTCCGTTCCAGACCTTCCTCCCTACTCCTGGTCTCTTCAGGAAGCACCAACGGAACTAATGAATCCCAGTTTCTGTTTACATAGACTACTCACACTCCTCTTAGAGCTCCATCCCTGATCCCTCGTTCATGCTCTCCTTTATCCATCTGGGAAACAATCCATCCATCACGCTCCTCTTCTATCCCCCCCCCTCTCTCACCTCCTCTCATCACATCCCCCCCCCTCTCTCACCTCCTCTCATCACATTCCCCCCCTCTCTCACCTCCTCTCATCACATTCCCCCCTCTCTCACCTCCTCTCATCACATTCCCCCCCTCTCTCACCTCCTCTCATCACATTCCCTCCCTCTCTCACCTCCTCTCATCACATTCCCCCCCCCCCTCTCTCACCTCCTCTCATCACACCCCCCCCCCCTCTCTCACCTCCTCTCATCACATTCCCCCCCCCTCTCTCACCTCCTCTCATCACATTCCCCCCCCTCTCTCACCTCCTCTCATCACATTCCCCCCCTCTCTCACCTCCTCTCATCACATTCCCTCCCTCTCTCACCTCCTCTCATCACATTCCCTCCCTCTTTCACCCGAAGTGGTGGTTCTCCTCCCTCCCTCCATCCATCTCTACATAGCACCCTCCCTCCCTCCATCCATCTCTACATAGCACCCTCCCTCCCTCTATCTATCTCTACATAGCACCCTCCCTCCATCCATCTCTACATAGCACCCTCCCTCCCTCTATCCATCTCTACATAGCACCCTCCCTCCCTCCATCCATCTCTACATAGCACCCTCCCTCCCTCCCTCCATCCATCTCTACATAGCACCCTCCCTCCCTCCATCCATCTCTACATAGCACCCTCCATCCATCTCTACATAGCACCCTCCCTCCATCCATCTCTACATAGCACCCTCGCTCCCTCTATCCATCTCTACATAGCACCCTCCCTCCCTCATCATGCATTCCTCCACCTCCATCACGTCCCTCTTCTCCTTCACCAGCCCTGCAGTGAAGAGGCTTCTGGGATGGAAACAAGGGGATGAAGAGGAGAAGTGGGCAGAGAAGGCTGTGGACTCTCTGGTCAAGAAACTAAAGAAGAAGAAGGGAGCGATGGAGGAGCTGGAGAAGGCCCTCAGCTGTCCCGGACAACCCAGTGAGTACCCCGTCTGATCAAATCACGTTTTATTTGTCACATGCGTTGTGACAGTGAAATGCTTACTTACTCAGGGCCTTTCCCAACAATGCAGAGAGAAAGAAAATAGAGACACAATAGAAAAGTAATAACATGTAAGAAAATAAAAAATAAAAATCACAATGAGTAACGATGACTTGGCTGTACCAGTACTGAGTCGATGATAACTAGGTTATATACAGGAAGTACCAGGTAATAACTTGGCTATATACACGGGGTACCAGTACTGAGTCGATGATAACTAGGTTATATACAGGAAGTACCAGGTAATAACTTGGCTACATACCCAGGGTACCAGTACTGAGTCGATGATAACTAGGTTATATACAGGAAGTACCAGGTAATAACTTGGCTACATACCCAGGGTACCAGTACTGAGTCGATGATAACTAGGTTATATACAGGAAGTACCAGGTAATAACTTGGCTATATACACGGGGTACCAGTACTGAGTCGATGATAACTAGGTTATATACAGGAAGTACCAGGTAATAACTTGGCTACATACCCAGGGTACCAATACTGAGTCGATGATAACTAGGTTATATACAGGAAGTACCAGGTAATAACTTGGCTACATACCCAGGGTACCAGTACTGAGTCGATGATAACTAGGTTATATACAGGACGTACCAGGTAATAACTTGGCTATATACACGGGGTACCAGTACGGAGTCGATGATAACTAGGTTATATACAGGAAGTACCAGGTAATAACTTGGCTATATACACGGGGTACCAGTACTGAGTCAATGATAACTATATACAGGAAGTACCAGGTAATAACTTGGCTATATACACGGGGTACCAGTACTGAGTCAATGATAACTAGGTTATATACAGGAAGTACCAGGTAATAACTTGGCTATATACACGGGGTACCAGTACTGAGTCGATGATAACTAGGTTTATACAGGAAGTACCAGGTAATAACTTGGCTATATACACGGGGTACCAGTACTGAGTCAATGATAACTAGGTTATATACAGGAAGTACCAGGTAATAACTTGGCTATATACACGGGGTACCAGTACTGAGTCAATGATAACTATATACAGGAAGTACCAGGTAATAACTTGGCTATATACACGGGGTACCAGTACTGAGTCGATGATAACTAGGTTATATACAGGAAGTACCAGGTAATAACTTGGCTATATACACGGGGTACCAGTACTGAGTCGATGATAACTAGGTTTTATACAGGAAGTACCAGGTAATAACTTGGCTATATACACGGGGTACCAGTACTGAGTCAATGATAACTAGGTTATATACAGGAAGTACCAGGTAATAACTTGGCTATATACACGGGGTACCAGTACTGAGTCAATGATAACTATATACAGGAAGTACCAGGTAATAACTTGGCTATATATACGGGGTACCAGTACTGAGTCGATGATAACTAGGTTATATACAGGAAGTACCAGGTAATAACTTGGCTATATACACGGGGTACCAGTACTGAGTCAATGATAACTAGGTTATATACAGGAAGTACCAGGTAATAACTTGGCTACATACCCAGGGTACCAGTACTGAGTCAATGATAACTAGGTTATATACAGGAAGTACCAGGTAATAACTTGGCTACATACCCAGGGTACCAATACTGAGTCTATGATAACTAGGTTATATACAGGAAGTACCAGGTAATAACTTGGCTATATACACGGGGTACCAGTACTGAGTCAATGATAACTAGGTTATATACAGGAAGTAGCAGGTAATAACTTGGCTATATACACAGGGTACCAATACTGAGTCGATGATAACTAGGTTATATACAGGAAGTACCAGGTAATAACTTGGCTATATACACGGGGTACCAGTACTGAGTCGATGATAACTAGGTTATATACAGGAAGTACCAGGTAATAACTTGGCTATATACACGGGGTACCAGTACTGAGTTGATGATAACTAGGTTATATACAGGAAGTACCAGGTAATAACTTGGCTACATACCCGGGGTACCAATACTGAGTCGATGATAACTATATACAGGAAGTACCAGGTAATAACTTGGCTATATACACGGGGTAACAGTACTGAGTCGATGTGCAGGGGTATGAGGTAAGTGAGGTAGATATGAACATAATATTTATGTTATAGGAATAAAGTTAGCGATAGTAAACAGTAGCAGTAGCGTATGTGAATAGTCAAAAAGGTTAGTGGGTAGTTATTGGTTAACTATTTAACTAACTATACGGAACAAAGATATAAAACGCAACATGTAAAGTGTTGGTCCCATGTTTCATGAGCTGAAATAAAAAGATCCCAGAAATGTTCCAGATGTGAAAAAAGTTTATTTCTCTCAAATGTTGTAAACACAAATTTGTTTACATCCATGTTTAGTGAGCATTTCTCCACTGCCAAGATAATCCATCCACCCGACAGGTGTGGCATATGAAGAATCTGATTAAACAGCATGACCATTACAGAGGTGCACCTTGTGCTGGGGACAATAAAAGGCCACTCTAAAATGTGCAGTTTTGTCACACCACATAATTCCACAGATGTCTCAAGTTTTGAGGAAGCGTGCAATTGGCATGCTGACTGCAGGAATGTCCACCAGAGTTGGAGAAAAATCCACCAGGGGAAAATGAATGTTAATTTCTCTACCATACAATACAGTAAGCCACCTCCATCGTCGTTGTAGAGAATCTGGCAGCACTTCCAACAGGCCTCACAACCTCAGACCACATGTAACCACGGCAACCCAGAACCTCAACACCCTCACAACCTCAGACCACATGTAACCACGGCAGCCCAGAACCTCAACAGGCCTCACAACCTCAGACCACATGTAACCACGGCAACCCAGAACCTCAACATCCTCACAACCGCAGACCACATGTAACCACGGCAGCCCAGAACCTCAACACCCTCACAACCGCAGACCACATGTAACCACGCCAGCCCAGAACCTCAACACCCTCACAACCTCAGACCACATGTAACCACGGCAGCCCAGAACCTCAACAGGCCTCACAACCTCAGACCACATGTAACCACGGCAGCCCAGAACCTCAACAGGCCTCACAACCTCAGACCACATGTAACCACGGCAGCCCAGAACCTCAACACCCTCACAACCGCAGACCACATGTAACCACGCCAGCCCAGAACCTCAACACCCTCACAACCTCAGACCACATGTAACCACGGCAGCCCAGAACCTCAACAGGCCTCACAACCTCAGACCACATGTAACCACGGCAGCCCAGAACCTCAACAGGCCTCACAACCTCAGACCACATGTAACCACGGCAGCCCAGAACCTCAACACCCTCACAACCGCAGACCCCATGTAACCACGCCAGCCCAGAACCTCAACATCCTCACAACCTCAGACCACATGTAACCATGGCAGCCCAGAACCTCAACATCCTCACAACCTCAGACCACATGTAACCACGCCAGCCCAGAACCTCAACACCCTCACAACCTCAGACCACATGTAACCACGGCAGCCCAGAACCTCAACAACCTCACAACCTCAGACCACATGTAACCACGCCAGCCCAGAACCTCAACACCCTCACAACCTCAGACCACATGTAACCACGGCAACCCAGAACCTCAACACCCTCACAACCTCAGACCACATGTAACCACGGCAACCCAGAACCTCAACATCCTCACAACCTCAGACCACATGTAACCACGGCAGCCCAGAACCTCAACACCCTCACAACCTCAGACCACATGTAACCACGCCAGCCCAGAACCTCAACATCCGGCTTTTTCACCTGTTGGATTGTCTGAAACCAGCCACCTGGGCAGCTGATGAAACTGAGGAGTATTTCTGTCTGTAATAAAGCCCTTTTGTGGGGAAAAACTCATTCTGATTGGTTGGGCCTGGCACCCTAGTGGGTGGGCCTATGCCCTACCAGGCCCACATATCAAATCAAATCAAATGTTATTTGTCACATACACATGGTTAGCAGATGTTAATGCGAGTGTAGCGAAATGCTTGTGCTTCTAGTTCCGACAATGCAGTAATAACCAACAAGTAATCTAGCTAACAAAACGACTACCTTATAGACACAAGTGTAAGGGGATAAAGAATATGTACATAAAGATATATGAATGAGTGATGGTACAGAGCGGCATAGGCAAGATACAGTAGATGGTATTGAGTGCAGTATATACATATGAGATGAGTATGTAAACAAAGTGGCATAGTTAAAGTGGCTAGTGATACATGTATTACATAAGGATGCAGTCGATGATATAGAGTACAGTATATACGTATGCATATGAGATGAATAATGTAGGGTATGTAAACATTATATTAGGTAGCATTGTTTAAAGTGGCTAGTGATACATCATTTCCCATCAATTCCCAGTATTAAAGTGGCTGGAGTTGAGTCAGTGTGTTGGCAGCAGCCACTCAATGTTAGTGGTGGCTGTTTAACAGTCTGATGGCCTTGAGATAGAAGCTGTTTTTCAGTCTCTCGGTCCCAGCTTTGATGCACCTGTACTGACCTCGCCTTCTGGACGATAGCGGGGTGAACAGGCAGTGGCTCGGGTGGTTGTTGTCCTTGATCATCTTTATGGCCTTCCTGTGACATCGGGTGGTGTAGGTGTCCTGGAGGGCAGATAGTTTGCCCCCGGTGATGCGTTGTGCAGACCTCACTACCCTCTACAGTTGTGGGCGGAGCAGTTGCCGTACCAGGCGGGGATACAGCCCGACAGGATGCTCTCGATTGTGCATCTGTAGAAGTTTGTGAGTGCTTTTGGTGACAAGCCAAATTTCTTCAGCCTCCTGAGGTTGAAGAGGCGCTACTGCGCCTTCTTCACGATGCTGTCTGTGTGGGTGGACCAATTCAGTTTGTCTGTGATGTGTATGCCGAGGAACTTAAAACTTACTACCCTCTCCACTACTGTTCCATCGATGTGGATAGGGGGGTGTTCCCTCTGCTGTTTCCTGAAGACCACAATCATCTCCTTAGTTTTGTTGACATTGAGTGTGAGGTTATTTTCCTGACACCACACTCCGAGGGCCCTCACCTCCTCCCTGTAGGCCGTCTCGTCGTTGTTGGTAATCAAGCCTACCACTGTTGTGTCGTCCGCAAACTTGATGATTGAGTTGGAGGCGTGCGTGGCCACGCAGTCGTGGGTGAACAGGGAGTACAGGAGAGGGCTCAGAACGCGCCCCAGTGTTGAGGAACAGCGGGGTGGAAATGTTGTTGCCTACCCTCACCACCTGGGGGTGGTGGATTTCACTGAGTGAAATCCAGGATTAGGGCCTAATGCATTTATTTAAATTGACTGATTTCTTTATTTCCTTACGGAAGCTCTGTAAAATCGTTGAAATTGTTGCATGTTGCATTTATATTTTTGTTCAGTATATTTAGAAGGCTTATGGCTTGGGGGGGGTAGAAGCTGTTCAGGGTCTTGATAGTTCCAGACTTGGTGCGTTGGTTCCGCTTTCCGTGCTGTAGCAGAGAGAAAGGTCTATGAATGAGGTGGCTGGAGTCTTTGACCATTCTTAGGGCCTTCCTCTGACACCGCCTGGTAAAGAGGTCCTGGATGGCAGGGAGCTCAGCCTCAGTGATGTACTGGGACTTCTGTTGCACCTTGCGGTCGGATGCCAAGCAGTTGCCATACCAACCGGTGATGCAGCCAGTCAAGATGCTCTCGATGGTGCTGCTGTAAAACATTTTGAGGATCTGAGGGGCCCCATGCCAAATCTTTTCAGCCTCCTGAGGGGGAAGGGGCTTTGTCGTGCCTTCTTCACTGCTGTGTTGGTGTGTTTGGACCATGATAGATCCTTAGTGACGTGGACACAGAGAAACTTGAAGCTCTCGACTCGCTCCACTACAGCCCTGTCGATGTAAATGGGGGTCTGCTCGACCCCTCGTTTCCTGTAGTCCACGATCAGCTCCTTGGTCTTGCTGACATTGAGGGAGAGGTTGTTATCCAGGCACCACACTGCTAGGTCTCTGACCTCCTCCCTATAGGTTGTCTCATCACCGTCGGTGATCAGGCATACCACTGTTATGTCGTCAACAGACTTAATGATGGTGTTGGAGTTGTGCTTGGCCATGCAGTCGTGGGTGAACAGTGAGTACAGGAGGGGACTGAGCACTCACCCCTGAGAGGCCTCCGTGTTAAGGGTCAGTGTGGCGGATGTGTTGTTACCTACCTTTACTACCTGGGGGCTTCCCGACAGGATGTCCATGATCCAGTTGCAGAGGGAGGTGTTCAGTCCCAGGGTCCTTAGCTTGGTGATGAGCTTGGAGGGCACTATGGTGTTGAATGCTGAGCTGTAGTCAGTCAATGAATAGCATTCTCACGTAGGTGTTCCTTTTGTCCAAGTGGGAAAGGGCAGTGTGGAGGGCGATTGAGATTGGATCAGTTGGGGCGGTATGTGAGTTGGAGTGAGTCCAGTGTGTCTGGGATGATGGTGTTGATGTGAACCAGGATCAGCTTTTCAAAGCATTTCATGGCCACAGATGTGAGCACTACCGGGCGTTAGTCATTTAGACAGGTTACCTAGGTGTTCTTGGGCACAGGGACTATGGTGGTCTGCTTGCAACATGTTGGTGTTACAGACTGGGGTTGAAAATGGTTGAAAAAGGTTGAAAATGCCAGTGAAGACACTTGCCAGCTGGTCAGCGCGTGCTCTGAGTACTCATCCTGGTAATCTGTCTGGTCCTGCGGTCTTGTGAACGTTGACCTGTTTAAAGGTCTTACTCACATCGGCCACGGAGAGTGTGACCACACAGTCGTCCTGAACAGCTGGTGCCTTCAAGCATGGTTCAGTGTTGCTTGCCTCTAACTGAGCATAGAAGACATTTAGCTCGTCTGGTAGGCTTGTGTCACTGGGCAGCTCGCGTCTGGGTTTCCCTTTGTAACCCGTGATAGTTTGCAAGTCCTGCCACATCCAACGAGTGTCAGAGCCGGTGTAGTAGGATTCAATCTTAGTCCTGTATTGATGTTTTGTATGTCTTACAAAACATCAATAGTCCTGTCTTGATGTTTTGTATGTTCGTATCCCACTGTTTGAAAGCGACAGGTCTAGCCTTTACCTCAGTACGAATGTTGCCTGCTATCCATGGCTTCTGGTTGGGATATGTACGTACGGTCACTGTGGGGATGACTCCGTCGATACACTTATTACTGAAGCCAGTAACTGATGTGCCTGTTTGAGTTTTTGCTTGTAAGTATGAATCAGGAGGATAGAGTTATGGTCAGTTATGCCAAATGGAGGGGGAGTGATAGCTTTGTATGCATCTCTGTTTTTGGAGTAAAGGTAGACTTTTTTTCGCCTCCAGTTGCACAGGTGACATGCTGGTAGAAATGAGGTAAGACGGATTTCAGTTTTCCTGCATTAAAATCACCGGCCACTAGGAGAACGGCCTCTGGATGGGCATTTTCTTGTTTGTTTACGGTCCTATACAGCTCGTTGAGTGCCGTCGGTTAGTGCATCGGTTTGCGGTGGTAAATCAACAGCTACGAAAAATATAGATGAAAACTCTTCTCGGTAAATAGTCTACATTAAGGATCTCTGCTTACCTCAATGAGGTATTCTGTCTGAGGTGAGCAGAGATCCTTAATGTTAGAGATGTTAGACCCCCCCCCCTTGTAATAATGCCGTTCTGTCCTACCGATGGACAGAAAAAAACCAGCTAGATGTATATTATCCAAGTCCTTGTTTAGCCACGACTCCCAGGAAGCGTAGGATGTTACAATTCTTCAGGTCCAGTTCATAGGATGGTCTCGAACGGATCAGTTCGACTACAGAGGGGCTTTATTTACTCTTATTATATTATATTTAATTTATTTATTAATTACGCGTCGCCATAGTTTCATCAGGACGGCCGCACGTCGACCTCTATGTCGCCCATCTCTTTTCGCTTCCGAGCCTCTGGGATTTTAGGGCTTGGATTGGGATGAGCAGGAAGTCCTGCTCTGTCGACCTGTTGAAAGTAGAAATGTTCATCCAAATGGAGGTTAGTGATCTCTGTTCTTATGTCCAGAAGATCTTTTCATCGCAGGAAACGAGGAACATTATGTACGATTTTTTTATATTTTTTATTAAAAGTTATGATGAGCGAAAAGAATATCAGAACTGGTCAGGAGCACGTAAAGTCGCTAAACAATTCAGCGCCACGTGAGTTTGTGTGTGACCAGATAAAGAGTGTTTATCCAGAGATTATGTCACAACTAGGACCAGGAAACACGTCACTCCCCAGTGTCCATAACAGACAGGAAGTACACATCCATAGGAACCAACCTGTTCCTAAACTGTTCCCTTCACCTTTTTTGTAGCTTATTCTGAAACACCTCTGATCCAAACTCTCTCTACCTCCTCCAACAGGTAAGTGTGTGACCATCCCTCGGTCTCTGGACGGTCGTCTCCAGGTGTCTCACAGGAAGGGTCTCCCCCACGTTATCTACTGCAGAGTGTGGAGGTGGCCCGACCTACAGTCTCATCACGAACTCAAGGCCTTGGAGTGCTGCGAATTCGCCTTCGGATCCAAACAGAAAGACATCTGTATCAACCCCTACCACTACAGACGGGTAGAGACACCAGGTATGAAGCTATATTAACCACTACAGACGGGTAGAGACACCAGGTATGAAGCTATATTAACCCCTACAGACAGGTAGAGACACCAGGTATGAAGCTATATTAACCACTACAGACACCAGGTATGAAGCTATATTAACCCCTACAGACAGGTAGAGACACCAGGTATGAAGCTATATTAACCCCTACAGACAGGTAGAGACACCAGGTATGAAGCTATATTAACCACTACAGACACCAGGTATGAAGCTATATTAACCCCTACAGACAGGTAGAGACACCAGGTATGAAGCTATATTAACCACTACAGACACCAGGTATGAAGCTATATTAACCACTACAGACACCAGGTATGAAGCTATATTAACCCCTACAGACAGGCAGAGACACCAGGTATGAAGCTATATTAACCACTACAGACACCAGGTATGAAGCTATATTAACCACTACAGACACCAGCTTTGAAGCTATGTTAACCACTACAGACACCAGGTATGAAGCTATATTAACCTCTACAGATGGGTAGAGACACCAGGTATGAAGCTATATTAACCACTACAGACAGGTAGAGACACCAGGTATGAAGCTATATTAACCTCTACAGACACCAGGTATGAAGCTATATTAACCACTACAGACACCAGGTATGAAGCTATATTAACCACTTCAGACACCAGGTATGAAGCTATATTAACCACTACAGACACCAGGTATGAAGCTATATTAACCACTACAGACACCAGGTATGAAGCTATATTAACTCCTACAGACACCAGGTATGAAGCTATATTAACCCCTACAGACACCAGGTATGAAGCTATATTAACCACTACAGACAGGCAGAGACACCAGGTATGAAGCTATATTAACCCCTACAGACACCAGGTATGAAGCTATATTAACCCCTACAGACACCAGGTATGAAGCTATATTAACTCCTACAGACACCAGGTATGAAGCTATATTAACCCCTACAGACACCAGGTATGAAGCTATATTAACCCCTACAGACACCAGGTATGAAGCTATATTAACCACTACAGACAGGTAGAAACACCAGGTATGAAGCTATATTAACCACTACAGACACCAGGTATGAAGCTATATTAACCACTACAGACAGGCAGAGACACCAGGTATGAAGCTATATTAACCCCTACAGACACCAGGTATGAAGCTATATTAACCCCTACAGACACCAGGTACGAAGCTATATTAACTCCTACAGACACCAGGTATGAAGCTATATTAACCCCTACAGACACCAGGTATGAAGCTATATTAACCCCTACAGACAGGTAGAGACACCAGGTATGAAGCTATATTAACCTCTACAGAGGGGTAGAGACACCAGGTATGAAGCTATATTAACCCCTACAGACACCAGGTATGAAGCTATATTAACCCCTACAGACACCAGGTATGAAGCTATATTAACCCCTACAGACACCAGGTATGAAGCTATATTAACCCTTACAGACACCAGGTATGAAGCTATATTAACCCCTACAGACACCAGGTATGAAGCTATATTAACCTCTACAGAGGGGTAGAGACACCAGGTATGAAGCTATATTAACCCCTACAGACACCAGGTATGAAGCTATATTAACCCCTACAGACACCAGGTATGAAGCTATATTAACCCCTACAGACACCAGGTATGAAGCTATATTAACCCCTACAGACACCAGGTATGAAGCTATATTAACCCCTACAGACAGGTAGATACACCAGGTATGAAGCTATATTAACCTCTACAGACACCAGGTATGAAGCTATATTAACCCCTACAGACACCAGGTATTAAGCTATATTAACCCCTACAGACACCAGGTATGAAGCTATATTAACCCCTACAGACAGGTAGATACACCAGGTATGAAGCTATATTAACCTCTACAGACACCAGGTATGAAGCTATATTAACCCCTACAGACGGGTAGAGACACCAGGTATGAAGCTATATTAACCTCTGCAGACACCAGGTATGAAGCTATATTAACCCCTACAGACAGGTAGAGACACCAGGTATGAAGCTATATTAACCCCTACCACTACAGACAGGTATAGACACCAGGTATGAAGCTATATTAACCACTATAGACACCAGGTATGAAGCTATATTAACCCCTACAGACACCAGGTATGAAGCTATATTAACCCCTACAGACACCAGGTATGAAGCTATATTAACCCCTACAGACAGGTAGATACACCAGGTATGAAGCTATATTAACCTCTACAGACACCAGGTATGAAGCTATATTAACCCCTACAGACACCAGGTATTAAGCTATATTAACCCCTACAGACACCAGGTATGAAGCTATATTAACCCCTACAGACAGGTAGATACACCAGGTATGAAGCTATATTAACCTCTACAGACACCAGGTATGAAGCTATATTAACCCCTACAGACGGGTAGAGACACCAGGTATGAAGCTATATTAACCTCTGCAGACACCAGGTATGAAGCTATATTAACCCCTACAGACAGGTAGAGACACCAGGTATGAAGCTATATTAACCCCTACCACTACAGACAGGTATAGACACCAGGTATGAAGCTATATTAACCACTATAGACACCAGGTATGAAGCTATATTAACCTATACAGACACCAGGTATGAAGCTATATTAACCCCTACAGACAGGTAGAGACACCAGGTATGAAGCTATATTAACCCCTACAGACACCAGGTATGAAGCTATATTAACCCCTACAGACACCAGGTATGAAGCTACATTAACTCCTACAGACACCAGGTATGAAGCTATATTAACCCCTACAGACACCAGGTATGAAGCTATATTAACCCCTACAGACACCAGGTATGAAGCTATATTAACCCCTACAGACACCAGGTATGAAGCTATATTAACCCCTACAGACACCAGGTATGAAGCTATATTAACCCCTACAGACAGGTAGAGACACCAGGTATGAAGCTATATTAACCTCTACAGAGGGGTAGAGACACCAGGTATGAAGCTATATTAACCCCTACAGACACCAGGTATGAAGCTATATTAACCCTTACAGACACCAGGTATGAAGCTATATTAACCCCTACAGACACCAGGTATGAAGCTATATTAACCCTTACAGACACCAGGTATGAAGCTATATTAACCCCTACAGACAGGTAGAGACACCAGGTATGAAGCTATATTAACCTCTACAGACACCAGGTATGAAGCTATATTAACCCCTACAGACAGGTAGAGACACCAGGTATGAAGCTATATTAACCTCTACAGACACCAGGTATGAAGCTATATTAACCCCTACAGACGGGTAGAGACACCAGGTATGAAGCTATATTAACCTCTACAGACACCAGGTATGAAGCTATATTAACCCCTACAGACAGGTAGAGACACCAGGTATGAAGCTATATTAACCCCTACCACTACAGACAGGTATAGACACCAGGTATGAAGCTATATTAACCCCTACAGACACCAGGTATGAAGCTATATTAACCCCTACAGACACCAGGTATGAAGCTACATTAACTCCTACAGACACCAGGTATGAAGCTATATTAACCCCTACAGACACCAGGTATGAAGCTATATTAACCCCTACAGACACCAGGTATGAAGCTATATTAACCCCTACAGACACCAGGTATGAAGCTATATTAACCCCTACAGACACCAGGTATGAAGCTATATTAACCCCTACAGACAGGTAGAGACACCAGGTATGAAGCTATATTAACCTCTACAGAGGGGTAGAGACACCAGGTATGAAGCTATATTAACCCCTACAGACACCAGGTATGAAGCTATATTAACCCTTACAGACACCAGGTATGAAGCTATATTAACCCCTACAGACACCAGGTATGAAGCTATATTAACCCTTACAGACACCAGGTATGAAGCTATATTAACCCCTACAGACAGGTAGAGACACCAGGTATGAAGCTATATTAACCTCTACAGACACCAGGTATGAAGCTATATTAACCCCTACAGACAGGTAGAGACACCAGGTATGAAGCTATATTAACCTCTACAGACACCAGGTATGAAGCTATATTAACCCCTACAGACGGGTAGAGACACCAGGTATGAAGCTATATTAACCTCTACAGACACCAGGTATGAAGCTATATTAACCCCTACAGACAGGTAGAGACACCAGGTATGAAGCTATATTAACCCCTACCACTACAGACAGGTATAGACACCAGGTATGAAGCTATATTAACCACTATAGACACCAGGTATGAAGCTATATTAACCCCTACAGACACCAGGTATGAAGCTATATTAACCCCTACAGACACCAGGTATGAAGCTACATTAACTCCTACAGACACCAGGTATGAAGCTATATTAACCCCTACAGACACCAGGTATGAAGCTATATTAACCCCTACAGACACCAGGTATGAAGCTATATTAACCCCTACAGACACCAGGTATGAAGCTATATTAACCCCTACAGACAGGTAGAGACACCAGGTATGAAGCTATATTAACCTCTACAGAGGGGTAGAGACACCAGGTATGAAGCTATATTAACCCCTACAGACACCAGGTATGAAGCTATATTAACCCCTACAGACACCAGGTATGAAGCTATATTAACCCCTACAGACACCAGGTATGAAGCTATATTAACCCCTACAGACACCAGGTATGAAGCTATATTAACCCCTACAGACACCAGGTATGAAGCTATATTAACTCCTACAGACACCAGGTATGAAGCTATATTAACCCCTACAGACACCAGGTATGAAGCTATATTAACCCCTACAGACAGGTAGAGACACCAGGTATGAAGCTATATTAACCTCTACAGAGGGGTAGAGACACCAGGTATGAAGCTATATTAACCCCTACAGACAGGTAGATACACCAGGTATGAAGCTATATTAACCTCTACAGACACCAGGTATGAAGCTATATTAACCCCTACAGACGGGTAGAGACACCAGGTATGAAGCTATATTAACCTCTGCAGACACCAGGTATGAAGCTATATTAACCCCTACAGACAGGTAGAGACACCAGGTATGAAGCTATATTAACCCCTACCACTACAGACAGGTATAGACACCAGGTATGAAGCTATATTAACCACTATAGACACCAGGTATGAAGCTATATTAACCTATACAGACACCAGGTATGAAGCTATATTAACCCCTACAGACAGGTAGAGACACCAGGTATGAAGCTATATTAACCCCTACAGACACCAGGTATGAAGCTATATTAACCCCTACAGACACCAGGTATGAAGCTACATTAACTCCTACAGACACCAGGTATGAAGCTATATTAACCCCTACAGACACCAGGTATGAAGCTATATTAACCCCTACAGACACCAGGTATGAAGCTATATTAACCCCTACAGACACCAGGTATGAAGCTATATTAACCCCTACAGACACCAGGTATGAAGCTATATTAACCCCTACAGACAGGTAGAGACACCAGGTATGAAGCTATATTAACCTCTACAGAGGGGTAGAGACACCAGGTATGAAGCTATATTAACCCCTACAGACACCAGGTATGAAGCTATATTAACCCTTACAGACACCAGGTATGAAGCTATATTAACCCCTACAGACACCAGGTATGAAGCTATATTAACCCTTACAGACACCAGGTATGAAGCTATATTAACCCCTACAGACAGGTAGAGACACCAGGTATGAAGCTATATTAACCTCTACAGACACCAGGTATGAAGCTATATTAACCCCTACAGACAGGTAGAGACACCAGGTATGAAGCTATATTAACCTCTACAGACACCAGGTATGAAGCTATATTAACCCCTACAGACGGGTAGAGACACCAGGTATGAAGCTATATTAACCTCTACAGACACCAGGTATGAAGCTATATTAACCCCTACAGACAGGTAGAGACACCAGGTATGAAGCTATATTAACCCCTACCACTACAGACAGGTATAGACACCAGGTATGAAGCTATATTAACCCCTACAGACACCAGGTATGAAGCTATATTAACCCCTACAGACACCAGGTATGAAGCTACATTAACTCCTACAGACACCAGGTATGAAGCTATATTAACCCCTACAGACACCAGGTATGAAGCTATATTAACCCCTACAGACACCAGGTATGAAGCTATATTAACCCCTACAGACACCAGGTATGAAGCTATATTAACCCCTACAGACACCAGGTATGAAGCTATATTAACCCCTACAGACACCAGGTATGAAGCTATATTAACCCCTACAGACAGGTAGAGACACCAGGTATGAAGCTATATTAACCTCTACAGAGGGGTAGAGACACCAGGTATGAAGCTATATTAACCCCTACAGACACCAGGTATGAAGCTATATTAACCCTTACAGACACCAGGTATGAAGCTATATTAACCCCTACAGACACCAGGTATGAAGCTATATTAACCCTTACAGACACCAGGTATGAAGCTATATTAACCCCTACAGACAGGTAGAGACACCAGGTATGAAGCTATATTAACCTCTACAGACACCAGGTATGAAGCTATATTAACCCCTACAGACAGGTAGAGACACCAGGTATGAAGCTATATTAACCTCTACAGACACCAGGTATGAAGCTATATTAACCCCTACAGACGGGTAGAGACACCAGGTATGAAGCTATATTAACCTCTACAGACACCAGGTATGAAGCTATATTAACCCCTACAGACAGGTAGAGACACCAGGTATGAAGCTATATTAACCCCTACCACTACAGACAGGTATAGACACCAGGTATGAAGCTATATTAACCACTATAGACACCAGGTATGAAGCTATATTAACCCCTACAGACACCAGGTATGAAGCTATATTAACCCCTACAGACACCAGGTATGAAGCTACATTAACTCCTACAGACACCAGGTATGAAGCTATATTAACCCCTACAGACACCAGGTATGAAGCTATATTAACCCCTACAGACACCAGGTATGAAGCTATATTAACCCCTACAGACACCAGGTATGAAGCTATATTAACCCCTACAGACAGGTAGAGACACCAGGTATGAAGCTATATTAACCTCTACAGAGGGGTAGAGACACCAGGTATGAAGCTATATTAACCCCTACAGACACCAGGTATGAAGCTATATTAACCCCTACAGACACCAGGTATGAAGCTATATTAACCCCTACAGACACCAGGTATGAAGCTATATTAACCCCTACAGACACCAGGTATGAAGCTATATTAACCCCTACAGACACCAGGTATGAAGCTATATTAACTCCTACAGACACCAGGTATGAAGCTATATTAACCCCTACAGACACCAGGTATGAAGCTATATTAACCCCTACAGACAGGTAGAGACACCAGGTATGAAGCTATATTAACCTCTACAGAGGGGTAGAGACACCAGGTATGAAGCTATATTAACCCCTACAGACAGGTAGATACACCAGGTATGAAGCTATATTAACCTCTACAGACACCAGGTATGAAGCTATATTAACCCCTACAGACGGGTAGAGACACCAGGTATGAAGCTATATTAACCTCTGCAGACACCAGGTATGAAGCTATATTAACCCCTACAGACAGGTAGAGACACCAGGTATGAAGCTATATTAACCCCTACCACTACAGACAGGTATAGACACCAGGTATGAAGCTATATTAACCACTATAGACACCAGGTATGAAGCTATATTAACCTATACAGACACCAGGTATGAAGCTATATTAACCCCTACAGACAGGTAGAGACACCAGGTATGAAGCTATATTAACCCCTACAGACACCAGGTATGAAGCTATATTAACCCCTACAGACACCAGGTATGAAGCTACATTAACTCCTACAGACACCAGGTATGAAGCTATATTAACCCCTACAGACACCAGGTATGAAGCTATATTAACCCCTACAGACACCAGGTATGAAGCTATATTAACCCCTACAGACACCAGGTATGAAGCTATATTAACCCCTACAGACACCAGGTATGAAGCTATATTAACCCCTACAGACAGGTAGAGACACCAGGTATGAAGCTATATTAACCTCTACAGAGGGGTAGAGACACCAGGTATGAAGCTATATTAACCCCTACAGACACCAGGTATGAAGCTATATTAACCCCTACAGACACCAGGTATGAAGCTATATTAACCCCTACAGACACCAGGTATGAAGCTATATTAACCCTTACAGACACCAGGTATGAAGCTATATTAACCCCTACAGACACCAGGTATGAAGCTATATTAACCCCTACAGATGGGTAGAGACACCAGGTATGAAGCTATATTAACCTCTACAGACACCAGGTATGAAGCTATATTAACCCCTACAGACAGGTAGAGACACCAGGTATGAAGCTATATTAACCCCTACCACTACAGACAGGTATAGACACCAGGTATGAAGCTATATTAGCCACTATAGACACCAGGTATGAAGCTATATTAACCTCTACAGACACCAGGTATGAAGCTATATTAACCCCTACAGACAGGTAGAGACACCAGGTATGAAGCTATATTAACCACTACAGACAGGTAAGACACCAGGTATGAAGCTATATTAACCACTACAGACACCAGGTATGAAGCTATATTAACCCCTACAGACACCAGGTATGAAGCTATATTAACCACTACAGACAGGTAGAGACACCAGGTATGAAGCTATATTAACCACTACAGACACCAGGTATGAAGCTATATTAACCCCTACAGACACCAGGTATGAAGGTATATTAACCACTACAGACACCAGGTATGAAGCTATATTAACCCCTACAGACGGGTAGAGACACCAGGTATGAAGCTATATTAACCACTACAGACAGGTAGAGACACCAGGTATAAAGCTATATTAACCACTACAGACACCAGGTAAGAAGCTATATTAACCCCTACAGACCGGTAGAGACACCAGGTATGAAGCTATATTAACCACTACAGACAGGTAAGACACCAGGTATGAAGGTATATTAACCACTACAGACACCAGGTATGAAGCTATATTAACCCCTACAGACGGGTAGAGACACCAGGTATGAAGCTATATTAACCACTACAGACACCAGGTATGAAGCTATATTGGTATGAAGCTATATTAACCACTACAGACAGGTAGAGACACCAGGTGTATTACAATATGGGATGATATAATATGTCACACGTAGCCTAGTCTCTTCTTACCTTTTACTGATTGCATACTATTCCTTAAATCAGAGATGGGATTTTGCCAGACTCAGTAGACAGTCCTGTGTTATCTAACCCAGTCTTGATTCGTGATTGGCACCCTATTCAATAAATAGTGCACTACTGTTGACCAGGGCCCTCATAGGGAATAGGGTGCCATTTCAGACACATCTCGGTGGTCTGTCTGTCTCTCTATTGTTCCTGTGTTTTAATTATCTGAGATAAAGGTCAGTAGAGGGATGTGGGACGAAACCTGATCACAGCCGCACTGTGTTCTGTTCAGAGACAAACTGGATTTACAGTTATTTGATATGAGAAGAACTGTACAGACTGATCAATCTCTCTGTCTTTGTCTCTCCTCTCCCTCTCTCTCCCCTCTCTCTGTTTCTCTCCTTTCTCTCTGTTTGTTTCTCTCCTCTCTCTCTCTCTCTCTCTCTCTCTCTCTCTTTGTCTCCCTCTCTCTCCCCTCTCTGTTTCTCTCCTCTCTTTGTCTCTCTCCTCTCCCTCTCTCTCCACTCTCTCTGTTTCTCTCCTCTCTCTCCTCTCTGTTTCTCTCCTCTCTCTCTCTCTCTGTCTCTCTCCTCTCTGTTTCTCTCCTCTCTCTCCTCTCTCTGTTTCTCTCCTCTCTCTCTCTCTGTCTCTCTCCTCTCCCTCCTCTCTCTCTCTTGCTCTCTCTGTCTCTGTCTGTCTGTTTGTCTCTCTCTCGCTCTCCCCCATTCTCTGCCTGTCTGTCTCTTTCACTGTCGATCTCTCTCTCTTTTTCTCTCTCTCCACCTTTCTCTGTCTCTCCCTTTCTCTGTCTTGTCTGTCTCTCTGTCTGTCCCCTTCCCCTCTCAGTCCTTCCCCCAGTGTTGGTCCCCCGCCACAGTGAGTTTAACCCCCAGCACAGTCTACTGGCTAAATTCCGGAACGCCTCGCTCCACAACGAGCCCCTGATGCCCCAGAACGCTACATACCCGGACTCCTTCCCTCCTCTCCCTTGCGCCTCCTTTTCCTCCACCTCCTCATCCTCTCTCACCCAGTCCCCCACCTCCGCCAGCTACCCCAACTCTCCCAGCAGCTCAGCCGAACCTACCAGCCCCTACCACATCACAGGTACACCTAATAAATGCATACGTATACTTAATACTACAAAACTACTACTACAGTCCTATAGCCGTCCCATACCACATTATAGGTAGAAATGTGATGACTGTAATGCTTTAGGCTGCTATTATCTCTATTGAGCTTATTACTGCAATGTAGCCCAAATGCCAGCAGATGGCGATATTGAGTCGTTTCCATCTTACCATGCAAATGGCCGGCAATGCACTCGTATCCCCCTTGTACCGGTTCATACCTGAAACATTCTCAATTCAGGCTGCAAAGGCGTCGATTTCATCCTAAACTAGATTTAATTGGTGACAAGGCTGGGGGAAAAACGCTGAAAAATATGATTCTTTCTTTTATGAAACACAATTTTTCACCACCTTGTCTAGGAAATGGCTAATGGCTAAGGTCTAGGAAATGCTAGTCCTAGTTTGTTGTTTACCCCTGCCTGAACGCAGGGTGCAACATCAGGAAGTAGCATTAACCACTAACATGGTGGTGCGAAACGGTGTTTCATGAAGAATGTACGCATATTTTCCCTGTTTTTTCCCCCATCTTCATCCCATTAAATTGAGTTCAGGAGGAAATCAACGCCTTTGCAGCCTGAATGGAGAATGTTGTAGTTAAGAACCGGTACAAGTGTATTGCCGACTGCATACAAAGTATATTGCTGACTGCAAACAAAGTGTTTGGACGGTAAGATGGAGCCATCGATACCAGAACAATATTTAGGCTAATTTCAATGGCACTAGTACTCCTACTAATATTGTAATACAGTACTACTACTAATATTGTAATACAGTACTACTACTGGTAGTGTAATACAGTACTACTACTGGTAGTGTAATACAGTACTCCTACTAATATTGTAATACAGTACTACTACTGGTAGTGTAATACAGTACTACTACTAATATTGTAATACAGTACTAGTACTAATATTGTAATACAGTACTACTACTGGTAGTGTAATACAGTACTACTACTAATATTGTAATACAGTACTACTACTGGTAGTGTAATACAGTACTACTACTGGTAGTGTAATACAGTACTACTACTAATATTGTAATATAGTACTACTACTAATATTGTAATACAGTACTCCTACTAATATTGTAATACAGTACTACTACTAATATTGTAATACAGTACTACTACTAATATTGTAATACAGTACTACTACTAATATTGTAATACAGTACTACTACTAATATTGTAATACAGTACTACTACTAATATTGTAATACAGTACTACTACTGGTAGTGTAATACAGTACTACTACTGGTAGTGTAATACAGTACTACTACTAATATTGTAATACAGTACTACTACTGGTAGTGTAATACAGTACTACTACTGGTAGTGTAATACAGTACTACTACTAATATTGTAATACAGTACTACTACTAATATTGTAATACAGTACTACTACTGGTAGTGTAATACAGTACTACTACTGGTAGTGTAATACAGTACTACTACTAATATTGTAATACAGTACTACTACTGGTAGTGTAATACAGTACTACTACTAATATTGTAATACAGTACTACTACTAATATTGTAATACAGTACTACTACTGGTAGTGTAATACAGTACTACTACTAATATTGTAATACAGTACTACTGCTGGTAGTGTAATACAGTACTACTACTAATATTGTAATACAGTAATACTACTGGTAGTGTAATACAGTACTACTACTGGTAGTGTAATACAGTACTACTACTGGTAGTGTAATACAGTACTACTACTAATATTGTAATACAGTACTACTACTAATATTGTAATACAGTACTAGTACTGGTAGTGTAATACAGTACTAGTACTGGTAGTGTAATACAGTACTACTACTGGTAGTGTAATACAGTACTACTACTGGTAGTGTAATACAGTACTACTACTGGTAGTGTAATACAGTACTACTACTAATATTGTAATGCAGTACTACTACTAATATTGTAATACAGTACTAGTACTGGTAGTGTAATACAGTACTAGTCCTGGTAGTGTAATACAGTACTACTACTGGTAGTGTAATACAGTACTACTACTAATATTATAACACAGTAGTACTACTAATATTGTAATACAGTACTACTACTGGTAGTGTAATACAGTACTACTACTAATATTGTAACACAGTACTACTACTAATATTGTAATACAGTACTACTACTGGTAGTGTAATACAGTACTACTACTAATATTGTAATACAGTACTACTACTGGTAGTGTAATACAGTACTACTACTAATATTGTAATACAGTACTACTACTGGTAGTGTAATACAGTACTACTACTAATATTGTAATACAGTACTACTATTAATATTGTAATACAGTACTACTACTGGTAGTGTAATACAGTACTACTACTAATATTGTAATACAGTACTACTACTGGTAGTGTAATACAGTACTACTACTAATATTGTAATACAGTACTACTACTAATATTGTAATACAGTACTACTACTAATATTGTAATACAGTACTACTACTAATATTGTAATACAGTACTACTACTGGTAGTGTAATACAGTACTACTACTAATATTGTAATACAGTACTACTACTGGTAGTGTAATACAGTACTACTACTAATATTGTAATACAGTACTACTACTGGTAGTGTAATACAGTACTACTACTGGTAGTGTAATACAGTACTACTACTAATATTGAAATACAGTACTACTACTGGTAGTGTAATACAGTACTACTACTGGTAGTGTAATACAGTACTACTACTAATATTGTAATACAGTACTACTACTAATATTGTAATACAGTACTACTACTGGTAGTGTAATACAGTACTACTACTGGTAGTGTAATACAGTACTACTACTAATATTGTAATACAGTACTACTACTGGTAGTGTAATACAGTACTACTACTAATATTGTAATACAGTACTACTACTAATATTGTAATACAGTACTACTACTGGTAGTGTAATACAGTACTACTACTAATATTGTAATACAGTACTACTACTGGTAGTGTAATACAGTACTACTACTAATATTGTATACAGTACTACTACTGGTAGTGTAATACAGTACTACTACTAATAGTGTAATACAGTACTACTACTGGTAGTGTAATACAGTACTACTACTAATATTGTAATACAGTACTACTACTGGTAGTGTAATACAGTACTACTACTAATACTTGTAATACAGTACTACTACTGGTAGTGTAATACAGTACTACTACTAATATTGTAATACAGTACTACTATTAATATTGTAATACAGTACTACTACTGGTAGTGTAATACGTACTACATACTAATATTGAATCAGTACTAGGGCAGTACTACTAATATTGTAATCAGTACTACTAATATGGAATACAGTACTACTACTAATATGTAATACAGTACTACTACTAATATTGTAATACAGTACTACTACTGGTAGTGTAATACAGTACTACTACTAATATTGTAATACAGTACTACTACTGGTAGTGTAATACAGTACTACTACTAATATTGTAATTACAGTACTACTACTGGTAGTGTAATACAGTACTACTACTAATATTGTAATACAGTACTACTACTGGTAGTGTAATACAGTACTACTACTAATATTGTAATACAGTACTACTATTAATATTGTAATACAGTACTACTACTGGTAGTGTAATACAGTACTACTACTAATATTGTAATACAGTACTACTACTGGTAGTGTAATACAGTACTACTACTAATATTGTAATACAGTACTACTACTAGTATTGTAATACAGTACTACTACTGGTAGTGTAATACAGTACTACTACTAATATTGTAATACAGTACTACTACTGGTAGTGTAATACAGTGCTACTACTAATATTGTAATACAGTACTACTACTGGTAGTGTAATACAGTACTACTACTAATATTGTAATACAGTACTACTACTGGTAGTGTAATACAGTACTACTACTAATATTGTAATACAGTACTACTATTAATATTGTAATACAGTACTACTACTGGTAGTGTAATACAGTACTACTACTAATATTGTAATACAGTACTACTACTGGTAGTGTAATACAGTACTACTACTAATATTGTAATACAGTACTACTACTAATATTGTAATACAGTACTACTACTAATATTGTAATACAGTACTACTACTGGTAGTGTAATACAGTACTACTACTAATATTGTAATACAGTACTACTACTGGTAGTGTAATACAGTACTACTACTAATATTGTAATACAGTACTACTACTGGTAGTGTAATACAGTACTACTACTAATATTGTAATACAGTACTACTACTGGTAGTGTAATACAGTACTACTACTAATATTGTAATACAGTACTACTACTAATATTGTAATACAGTACTACTACTAATATTGTAATACAGTACTACTACTGGTAGTGTAATACAGTACTACTACTGGTAGTGTAATACAGTACTACTACTAATATTGTAATACAGTACTACTACTGGTAGTGTAATACTGTACTACTACTAATATTGTAATACAGTACTACTACTGGTAGTGTAATACAGTACTACTACTGGTAGTGTAATACAGTACTACTACTAATATTGTAATACAGTACTACTACTAATATTGTAATACAGTACTACTACTGGTAGTGTAATACAGTACTACTACTAATATTGTAATACAGTACTACTACTAATATTGTAATACAGTACTACTACTAATATTGTAATACAGTACTACTACTGGTAGTGTAATACAGTACTACTACTAATATTGTAATACAGTACTACTACTAATATTGTAATACAGTACTACTACTAATATTGTAATACAGTACTACTACTGGTAGTGTAATACAGTATCATCATAATAAAGATCAACCTTTTTTTTCATTTCAATAGTCATTTGTCCTATTAGTATAATCCTTTTGTATATTTTTTAAACTTTTGATGTGTTGTAATTTTTCTTCCTCCCCCTCCCGTTCCCTTCCGCCCCCCCCCCCCCCCCCCCCCCCCCCCTCTGTTCCCCTCCGCCCCCCCTCTGTTCCCCTCCGCCCTCCCTCTGTTCCCCTCCGCCCTCCCTCTGTTCCCCTCCGCCCTCCCTCTGTTCCCCTCCGCCCCTCTCTGTTCCGCTCCACCCCTCTACTCCCTCAATGTCCACCCCCCCCCCCCCGCTGTTCCCTTCCTCCCAGCAGAGACCCCACCTCCCCCCTATAGCATGATGGAGACAGTCCCAACTGAGGATGTCAAGCCTGGAGACTCCACACACAAGCTCACCTTCTCAGCTCCGCACATAGGTAAAAAAAATAATCATCCTTAAACTAATCCTAGCACTTTTCCTACTACTACTGGCTCTGCTGATATCGTCTTTATTGAAGAAACATGTACTTACTATGACTGTGAAATGTGGTTGTCCCACCGAGTGCATTCGGAAAGTATTCAGACTCCTTGACTTTTTACACATTTTGTTACATTACAGCCTTATTCTAAAATTGATAAAATTGTTTTTTTCCCTAATAATTATAGACACAATACCCCATAATGACAAAGCATAAACAGGTTTTCAGACAATTTTGCAAATGTATTCAAAATAAAAAAACTTAAATATCACATTTACATAAGTATTCAGACCCTTTACTCAGTACTTTGTTGAATCACATTTGGCAGCAATTACAGCCTCGAGTCTTCTTGTGTATGTCGCTACAAGCTTGGCACACCTGTATTTGGGGAGTTTCTCCCATTCTTCTCTGCAGATCCTCTCAAGCTCTGTCAGGTTAGATGGGGAGTATCGCTGCACAGCTATTTTCAGGTATCTCCAGAGATGTTCGATCGGGTTCAAGTCCGGGCTCTGGCTGGGCCACTCAAAGACATTCAGTGACTTGTCCCAAAGCCACTCCTGCGTTGTCTTGGCTTTGTGCTTACAGTCGTTGTCAATTTGGAACGTGAACTTTCGCCCCAGTCTGAGGTCCTGAGCGCTCTGGAGCAGGTTTTCATTAAGGATCTCTCTGTACTTTGCTCCGTTCATCTTTCCCTCGACCCTGACTAGTCTCCCAGTCCCTGCTGCTGAAAAACATTCCCACAGCATGATGCTGCCACCACCATGCTTCACCGTAGGGATGGTGTCAGGTTTCCTCCAGACATGATGCTGCCACCACCATGCTTCACCGTAGGGATGGTGCCAGGTTTCCTCCAGACATGATGCTTCCACCACCATGCTTCACCATAGGGATGGTGCCAGGTTTCCTCCAGACATGATGCTGCCACCACCATGCTTCACCGTAGGGATGGTGCCAGGTTTCCTCCAGACATGATGCTGCCACCACCATGCTTCACCTTAGGGATGGTGCCAGGTTTCCTCCAGACATGATGCTGCCACCACCATGCTTCACCGTAGGGATAGTGCCAGGTTTCCTCCAGAAGTGACATATGGTATTCAGGCCAAAGAGTTGAGTCTTGGTTTCATCATAACAGAGAATCTTGTTTCCTTGAGTCCTTGTTTTGGTACCCTTCCCCAGATCTGTGCCTCGACACAATCCTGTCTCTGAGCTCTACGGACAATTCCTTCAACCTCAAGGCTTGGTTTTTGCTCTGACATGCACTGTCAACTGTGGGACCTTATATAGACAGGTGTGTGCCTTTCCAAATCATGTCCAGTCAATTAAATATACCACAGGTGGACTCCAATCAAGTTGTAGAAACATCTCAAGGATGATCAATGGAAACAGGATGCACCTGAGCTCAATTTCGAGTCATAGCAAAGGGTCTGAATACCTGTTACAGTCAGCATGCTTCAGTCAGCATGCCTCAGTCAGCATGCTTCAGTCAGCATGCCTCAGTCAGCATGCTTCAGTTAGCATGCCTCAGTCAGCATCACTCAGTCAGCATGCCTCAGTCAGCATGTTTCAGTCAGCATGCCTCAATCAGCATGTTTCAGTCAGCATGCTTCAGTCAGCATGCTTCAGTTCAGCATGCTTCAGTCAGCATGCCTCAGTCAGCATGTTTCAGTCAGCATGTCTCAGTCAGCATGTTCAGTCAGCATGCTTCAGTCAGCATGCTTCAGTCAGCATGTTTCAGTTAGCATGCCTCAGTCAGCATGTTTCAGTCAGCATGCTTCAGTCAGCATGCTTCAGTCAGCATGCTTCAGTTCGGCATGCTTCAGTTCAGCATGCTTCAGTCAGCATGTTTCAGTTCGGCATGCTTCAGTTCAGCATGCTTCAGTTCAGCATGCTTCAGTCAGCATGCTTCAGTTCGGCATGCTTCAGTTCAGCTGCCGAACCGAACAAGTGTACTCGCATACTCCCTTAAAAGACCTTCCCGTGAAAAACGAGAAAAAACGCGGCAATAGTACTGTTTGTCCATCTTGAGACCCCGTAGCCAGTATACACTTCCTAGTCATAAATAATCAAAGAAACTCAAGAAATATGTTGTTAATTTTGACAGGTTTTTTTTGCCGTGAAGATCTTAGTCACGCAATTGTACATCTAACTAAGAGATTTGGTGCATTATTTTTCAAATGTTTGGTCCTGGAAGCATGTGGACGCCTTAACCCTTTCCTCTCTGTATAGATCTACGGCCTGTGTGTTATGAGGAACCAGAGTACTGGTGTTCAGTGGCGTACTACGAGCTGAATAATCGTGTTGGAGAGACGTTCCACGCCTCGTCCCGTAGCGTCCTGGTGGACGGCTTCACCGACCCCTCCAACAACAAGAACCGCTTCTGTCTCGGCCTGTTGTCTAACGTCAACCGCAACTCAACCATCGAACACACACGCAGGCACATAGGAAAAGGTGAGAAGGCACACGCAGAGGCGGAAACCACACACACATACACACACACACACATACACACACACGCACACACACACACACACACACACACACACACACACACACACACACACACACACACACACACACACACACACACACACACACACACACACACACACACACACACACACACACACACCCACCCACACAGGCAAAGGAACATAGTGAAAATGACCCATTTTAAATAGAGTGTTCATTCATTATAAGTGTTTGTTTCACAATGTAAACAACTCGTCATCTGCCACTGTGCCTCCCTAATGGTACTCAATTCCTTATATAGTGTATTCCTTTTGACCCAGAGACCTCTGGGAGCCATAGGAAGCCATTTGAAGCCATATGGAGCCATACGAAGTGATAGGGAGCCATAGGAAGTGATAGGAAGCCATTTGAAGCCATGGGGAGCCATTTGAAGCCATAGGAAGCCATTTGAAGCCATAGGAAGCCATTTGAAGCTATAGGAAGCCATATGGAGCCATTTGAAGCCATATGGAGCCATAGGAAGTGATAGGGATCCATAGGAAGCCATATGGAGCCATAGGAAGCCATTTGGGATGCAGACACAGTAACATGTCTTCTTCTTTTATTAAAGAGAGTTCAGTAACAGAGGAAAGGTCCTGCTGGTCTCTCACTTAGTCTGGCGACAAACCATGTACCATGGCTGTAGTAGGTCTCTCTCTATCTGTGTGTGTGTGTGTGTGAGTGAGTGAGTGAGTGAAAGAGGCCCATATGACCTGGGACAGCCTGGCCTTTTGGCTTTTCTCATGGTGTCAGATCATAGTTGCCGTGCCAACATTGGATAAAGATACAACGTTGCCATGGGCTGCTGTCAAAAACATGTGTGGTGTGGTGTTGGGAACTAGGAGGGGTGGGAGAGGAGGGAGAGGAGCCAAGTTTGGGCCTCCCACATCCCTCAGTCCCTCTATTACACACACACACACACACACAGGGGATCAGACACAAGTGAAGTGAATCTATCCAGACAAGGCTGGTTTATAAGGAGACCATTACCGCTCTGTCTTGGCAAGGGATGAAACACTCAGCTAGGTGTGTCATGATAGCTTGCTTTAGACACATTACACTGGAATGATAGTGCCATGATAGCTAGCTTTAGAGACATTACACTGGAATGATAGTGCCATGATAGCTAGCTTTAGAGACATTACACTGGAATGATAGTGCCATGATAGCTAGCTTTAGAGACATTACACTAGAATGATAGTGTCATGATAGCTAGCTTTGGAGACATTACACTAGAATGATAGTGTCATGATAGCTAGCTTTAGAGACATTACACTAGAATGATAGTGTCATGATAGCTAGCTTTGGAGACATTACACTAGAATGATAATGTCATGATAGCTAGCTTTAGAGACATTACACTGGAATGATAGTGTCATGATAGCTAGCTTTGGAGACATTACACTAGAATGATAGTGTCATGATAGCTAGCTTTGGAGACGTTACACTAGAATGATAATGTCATGATAGCTAGCTTTGGAGACATTACACTAGAATGATAGTGTCATGATAGCTAGCTTTGGTGACATTACACTGAGAAACTCTGCTAGGAACCAGGGAGTGAACCATAAATATAGTCAGTTTTCAAAGACGCAAACTGTTATTGTAGGCTACTGCTAGAAAATAATGATATCATTGGAGTGATATTATTTTCTACTTATTCATGTCTCTCCGTACGGCCTCTTCTCTGCCAAGACGATAGCAGATAGCAATGAGCTCAACGATTTTAACCCTTCTGGCTCTCTCCTCCCCCCTCCAGGTGTCCATCTCTACTACGTGGGTGGTGAGGTGTATGCCGAGTGTCTGAGTGACAGCAGTATCTTCATCCAGACTCCTAACTCTCCTCTCTCTCCCCTCTCTCTCCCTCCTTCCCCCTCCAGGTGTCCATCTCTACTATGTGGGTGGTGAGGTGTATGCCGAGTGTCTGAGTGACAGCAATATCTTCGTCCAGACTCCTAACTCTCCTCTCTCTCTCTCTCTCTCCCCCCTCTCTCCCTCCTTCCCCCTCCAGGTGTCCATCTCTACTACGTGGGTGGTGAGGTGTACGCCGAGTGTCTGAGTGACAGCAGTATCTTCGTCCAGAGTCGTAACTGTAACTATCAGCATGGTTTCCATGCTACCACCGTGTGTAAGATCCCCAGCGGCTGTAGTCTGAAGATATTCAACAACCAGCTGTTCGCCGAGCTCCTCTCTCAGTCCGTCAACCACGGCTTCGAGGTGGTCTACGAACTCACCAAGATGTGTACTATACGCATGAGCTTTGTCAAGGTAACTGGGGTCAGGGGTTAGAGGTCAGATGGTGAAGGGTCAGGTATTAAAGGGTGGGGTTAGAGGTCGGGGGTGAAGGGTCAGGTGTTAAGAGGGTGGGGTTATGAGAGAGTCTGCATGGGCAGTGAATGTAGCACTGAAACTCACATTTAAACAGATGTCTGTGAGCGAAGAGAGGAGAACTGAGATGTCTACGTTGTTTCCACGGTAACTCAACACCATGTTATTCTGATACTTGGCTCTGTAGAAATGACATTGTTTAGGAGCTTCAAGAAAGAATGATGTAATAGTTAACAGCCTACAAAATTCAGATGGCATTCAATATCGTTTTTTATGTTTGCCAAATATTTCTAAATGGTTTTATGATTTGTACAAATTTGAAAGAAGTCATTATGTTGAAAGCGTTGTTTCCACGGTAACTCAACACCATGTTGTTCTGATATTTGGCTCCCGCCTGGAGTGAGAGTGTTCCCAAGACCACTACACACACACATATTGGTCACGGTCGTATCTTGTTACACACGTACACCAACACACACATATTGGTCACGGTCGTATCTGGTTACACACACACACACCCGTGCATGCACATATATACGCAAATGTGTACACAAGATTCTCAAGTTGCCACACATAAACACACCAAAGTCATATTCACTACGCACCAAACAGAAGAAAAGGGACATGGGGGAGACTACAGGGAGGGACTACAGGGAGGACCTACAGGGAGGGACTACAGGGAGGAACTACAGGGAGGAACTACAGGGAGGAACTACAGGGAGGGACTACAGGGAGGAACTACAGGGAGGGACTACAGGGAGGGACTACAGGGAGGGACTACAGGGAGGAACTACAGGGAGGGACTACAGGGAGGAACTACAGGGAGGGACTACAGGGAGGGACTACAGGGAGGAACTACAGGGAGGGACTACAGGGAGGAACTACAGGGAGGAACTACAGGGAGGGACTACAGGGAGGGACTACAGGGAGGGACTACAGGGAGGAACTACAGGGAGGAACTACAGGGAGGGACTACAGGGAGGGACTACAGGGAGGAACTACAGGGAGGGACTACAGGGAGGGACTACAGGGAGGAACTACAGGGAGGGACTACAGGGAGGAACTACAGGGAGGGACTACAGGGAGGGACTACAGGGGGGGACTAGGAGGAACTACAAGAGGGGAACTACAGGGGGGAACTACAGGGAGGGACTAGGAGGAACTACAAGAGGGGAACTACAGGGAGGGACTACAGGGGCGAACTACAGGGAGGGACTACAGGGAGGGACTACAGGGGGGAACTACAGGAAGGGACTACAGGGAGGGACTACAGGGGGGAACTACAGGGAGGGACACAGGGAGGAACTACAGGGAGGAACTACAGAGGGGGACTACAGGGAGGGACTACAGGGGGGGACTACAGGGGGGAACTACAGGGGGGACTACAGGGGGGGACTACAGGGAGGAACTACAGGGAGGAACTACCTGAACTTGTTCAATAAGAAACTTTTTTTGTTTTCTGTTGCCAAACCCTTTTGCGATGTTTTGCTACAGTGTGCACTAATCTATACGACCCATCTGGGCCACATTCAATTGCCAAACGTTATCGAATGTTGCACATAGAAATTCCATGAATAGAGCAGATGTGATACTTTGTCTCAGAGGCATGTTTGTTCTACATAACATATTTCTATCCGCACGTTCCAAAACGTCCGGTCCGGTTGAACACGTCTCTGAAAACGTTGTGTTTACTTCCTCTTCTTCTATGCAGGGCTGGGGTGCAGAGTACCACCGACAGGATGTCACCAGCACCCCCTGCTGGATAGAGGTGCACCTGCACGGCCCTCTGCAGTGGCTGGACAAAGTCCTCACACAGATGGGCTCTCCTCATAACCCCATCTCCTCCGTGTCCTAACACATACATACACACACACACACAGATGGGGTCTGTCCTAAAACACACACACACACACACACACAGAGATGTGGTCTGTCCTAAAACACACACACACACACACACAGAGATGTGGTCTGTCCTAAAACACACACACACACACACACACACAGAGATGTGGTCTGTCCTAAAACACACACACACACACATATCCTCTGTATCCTGACACACACACATCTTAATGGATCTATGCTCATCTCAACTGACGCTATTGAAATAGCAGCTTTTTCTTCCTGACAGGAATCAACCATTTAGCATTACGAATGTTATTGAAGTTGATGACAATCAATCCATCATACAGAAGTTACTGTAGCTTTCAGTTAGTCAATGTACAATGTGTCAGTGATGCAGATGCCTATTGTATTGTTTTAGCTACTCTGCTGTCTAGTTTTACTGTAAGGGCGCTATATAGCGGCAACCGACATCGCAATATCCGTTTCATTGTGTTTTGTTTGTTTAGGTGATGTCAGAGGTGTGTAACTGTGATGGGAGCTGTCGAAATAACACATCTTTAATAAATCCCACCTGCGTTAGAAGTTCAGAACGAGAAAAGTGTAGGCTATAGTTGAAATAATAATAACACTCAAATGAAGCAATTATAAGGATTTTTATATCAGCCAATCGAGGCGTAGATTACAACACGCGATCCAGTGTTCCAACTTGTAACACAGCTACATGACGTCATTACTAATGCAACTAGACACATCCAATGGCAATGTCCTGTACAGGTACAACACCGGGAGACACATCCAATGGCAATGTCCTGCACAGGTACAACACAGGGAGACACATCCAATGGCAATGTCCTGTACAGGTACAACACCGGGAGACACATCCAATGGCAATGTCCTGTACAGGTACAACACCGGGAGACACATCCAATGGCAATGTCCTGCACAGGTACAACACCGGGAGACACATCCAATGGCAATGTCCTGTACAGGTACAACACCGGGAGACACATCCAATGGCAATGTCCTGTACAGGTACAACACCGGGAGACACATCCAATGGCAATGTCCTGCACAGGTACAACACCGGGAGACACATCCAATGGCAATGTCCTGTACAGGTACAACACCGGGAGACACATCCAATGGCAATGTCCTGTACAGGTACAACACCGGGAGACACATCCAATGGCAATGTCCTGTACAGGTACAACACCGGGAGACACATCCAATGGCAATGTCCTGTACAGGTACAACACCGGGAGACACATCCAATGGCAATGTCCTGTACAGGTACAACACCGGGAGACATCCAATGGCAATGTGCTGTACAGGTACAACACCGGGAGCCCGTTGTTGCTTTGGCAGCTCCACCGCGGTACACCTCTCCCACAACGCCTAAACAAAAAACAATGATGCTGCAAGGCAGTTGTGGGTTGAGGCAGAATGGATTTAATCTAGCCCTTCAGTGTCATTAGACTATGGTTTCAACTATCATTCAATCACCTTTTTGCTTATTGTAATCTACAGATACTGTATTCAACCACACATAGCTCTTGTTTAAATAACCCTTTAACTCACTCAAAGACAGTGGTGTGTGCCCCCTATGGCACCCTATTCCCTATATAGTGCACTACATTAGACCAGAGCCCTATTCCCTATATAGTGCACTACTTTAGACCAGAGCCCTATTCCCTATGTAGTGCACTACATTAGACCAGAGCCCTATGGCACCCTATTCCCTATATAGTGCACTACTTTAGACCAGAGCCCCTATGGCACCCTATTCCCTATATAGTGCAGTACATTAGACCAGAGCCCTATGGCACCCTATTCCCTATATATAGTGCACTACTTTAGACCAGAGCCCTATGGAACCCTATTCCCTATATAGTGCACTACATTAGACCAGATCCCTATGGCACCCTATTCCCTATTATAGTGCACTACTTTAGACCAGAGCCCTATTCCCTATATAGTACACTACTTTAGAAGAGAGCCCTATGGCTCCCTATTCCCTATATAGTGCAGTAGGGTACCATTTGAGATCAAAGGAAACAGTAGTTACTAATAGATACGTATATGTCAGTGTATAAAATGGTGTTTTACGTGTTGGAAACATTATAAACATGTATTTACTGTTGTTTCTGACTGCCTTTCTGATTATTTCATTAAATATTTTTTTTTAGAATTGAAACGATTTTGTTTTGTAGTATATTTACGATACATGAAGTAGTTTTGTGTAGTATACTTACGATACATGAAGTAGTTTTGTGTAGTATACTTATGATACATGAAGTAGTTTTGTGTGTAGTATATTTACGATACATGAAGTAGTTTTGTGTGTAGTATATTTACGATACATGAAGTAGTTTTGTGTGTAGTATATTTACGATACATGAAGTAGTTTTGTGTGTAGTATATTTACGATACATGAAGTAGTTTTGTGTGTAGTATATTTACGATACATGAAGTAGTTTTGTGTGTAGTATATTTACGATACATGAAGTAGTTTTGTGTGTAGTATATTTACGATACATGAAGTAGTTTTGTGTGTAGTATATTTACGATACATGAAGTAGTTTTGTGTGTAGTATATTTACGATACATGAAGTAGTTTTGTGTGTAGTATATTTACGATACATGAAGTAGTTTTGTGTGTAGTATATTTACGATACATGAAGTAGTTTTGTGTGTAGTATATTTACGATACATGAAGTAGTTTTGTGTGTAGTATATTTACGATACATGAAGTAGTTTTGTGTGTAGTATATTTACGATACATGAAGTAGTTTTGTGTGTAGTATATTTACGATACATGAAGTAGTTTTGTGTGTATTATATTTACGATACATGAAGTAGTTTTGTGTGTAGTATATTTACGATACATGAAGGATCTGTGCTCATAAACATATGACATCTGTAATAGCATTCTCGGTGAATAAATCCGGGATTCGATCTGATTGCGCGATGTAGCTCACTTAACATTTAATTCATGGTAACTTCCGATTTGACATATCCACCGATCTCCGCCAACAGTGAAATATTGCTTTTAAAGAGGTGCAATCGTAGCCTAATTGTGCAATTGGATTGAATCCCTGCCTAAATGTATTTATTCAGAGAAAGCTATACTAGATGTTGCACTAGATGCTTCTTAAAAAAGCATAGTTAACGAGACAAACTCGACACATAGTCAAAACACAGTGTTTAATAGACATTACATAGGCACAGCCTGATGAGGAGTACCATCATGTGGTAGGTAGATGCCAGATTGAAGTTGACCCTATAAACACTGATCCAAGGTCAGATGTTACCAGTAGATGACTATAAGGGAAACTACTTCAACCGTACTAACCACTGATCCAAGGTCAACCGTACTAACCACTGATCCAAGGTCAGATGTTACCAGTAGATGACTATGCAAAATGGCCTCTCTTCGTACATGCGCAACAAAAATACGCAAATGTGTCTAGACCTGCAATTTGTCACTACGCATCTATGAAGGATAACCATTTTTGCTTAGCTAATTGCATTTGGTATTAATCAGGTTTGGGGTCAATTCCAATCAATTCAGAAAGTAAACCTAATTCCAAACTTTACTCATTGAAAAGCATTGAAGAAAATTGGAATTTCATTTTACTTTGTGAATTGAGTTTAAATGGAATTGACCCCAAACCTGGTATAAATAGGACTTAATGGTTAAGGATCGGTTCATAGGGTAATCTGACCCTAGATCTGTGGTTAGGGTTGCAGGTTCTACCCCAAACTACAGATTACACATCACAACAAATAGATTATACCAAGGTTGTGGTTAATCCCATTTCAATTCAGAAAGTAAATTGAAAATTCCAATTCTCTTAGGAATTGGGTTTACTTCCTGACTGGAATTGACCCCAACCTTGATTTAAAAACTGAGCAGACAGCCACATAGTAGCTTTTTAGCACCCTGCCCCCCCCCCCCCCCCCCCCCCCACCCTTCAAACATCACGCTATGCCCCCCCCCCCCCCCCCCCCACACACACACACACACACTGAAGCATGATTGTCATTGTCACATGTAATCACAGAAAAACTGATAGCAATCCGATACAGTGAATTCAGACTTGATACATCTGTCATCTAACAACAACCACACAATGCTACCTAATTATTAAACAGGAGTTTTGGTATAAAATGATATTCTTTGTCACATCTACTATCTGTTTACTACAGTCTTGTTTTCAAAATCACATCTAAAAATTGGGCCAAAACGTCAGTTTAACACAGCAGACAAAACAACGTTTAAAAATCAACATTAAAACAAGTGAGTTCCCTTTTCTTTTTCTAGCTGACAGTGAGTTCCCTTTTCTTTTTCTAGCTGACAGTGAGTTCCCTTTTCTTTTTCTAGCTGACAGTGAGTTCCCTTTTCTTTTTCTAGCTGACAGTGAGTTCCCTTTTCTTTTTCTAGCTGACAGTGACATTTAAAGCATGCGGTTTGTTTACAAACTTCAGGAATTCTATTTAACAGATTGATTGATGAATGGATTGATTGATGAATGGATTGATGAATGGATTGATTGATGAATGGATTGATTGATGAATGGATTGATTGATGAATGGATTGATTGATTGGAAGCACAGTTGATGTTGATAGGAATACAGTCTCCATTCCGTCTCTACTACTCCGGTAAACGAGCCTGAATATCTTTTCGCTGGGCGTCACTAGATGGCCATGCTGTATCACCTCACCGGATGGGCAGTACATTAGGATTTCAGTTTTTCTATGTTTTTTGGGGTAGAGGCCCACATGATTCATCGCGTAAGAAAGCAGGGAGGGAAAACCACGTGAGAATGGCTACTCCAAGGTTTTTGGCCTAGTCCTGCACCAGTCCGAGCGGTGCACCTGACAGTTTGCCTATATATCAAGTGAACGGGTCATAAGATAGTTAGGGTAATGTCAGGGTTGTGTTAAGGTTAGGGGTTAGTTAACCCCTATGAGTTAGATAGGTCCTAACAACTGTGTCCTCCTGTCACCGTGATAGATGGAATAGTTCCAGAATGACTTAGCATAATTCCAGAACATTCTACATTCTAGAACCCCTGTCTGGAGGTGGACACACAGAGAGTGGCTGGCCCCTCCCCTGTTGTCCCGTTAGCAGCCCTGGAAGTCAGGCTGCGATTGGCTGTGACTTTGGGTGGTCAGGAGACGCTGCTGCTGCTGTAGAAACCTGATGACCTCAGGACTCCTCAGCAGAGACTGGGGACAAAACACACACACACACACAGAACACACACAGACGCTAGTGTGACGTAATGCATTGTTTGAATTCACGATACTGGTAGGTGCCATTACAGGGACTGAAAATATGCTGCACATTTCAACAACCTAAGATGTGTTAACTGCCGTGTCTATACGTGTCTGTCTGTGTGACCCACCAGTCTCTTCTGGTTGAGCACCTGTTCGATGAGGGAGGGTCTGGCCGGACGGTCCCCCACGGTGCCAAGACGCTGCTTGTTTACAGACACAGGCCTCTCCTCCAAGCTCTCCTGATCAACACACACACACAGTACAGATCAATATATAACCATCACACATATCCCTTTAGACTAGAGCAGTATTCTTCAGTCCCAGTCCTGAGGAACCACACCAGGGTTTTGTTCCAGCCCTATCGTAACAAACCTGACTCAACGAATGATGAGTTGGATCAGATGTATTCAGCACTGGGCTGGAACAAAACCATGCACATATTGTGGATTTCCTGGACTATGATAGAAAAACAGATGAAAGAATTACACCCGGTGTGTGTTTGCGTGTTTGTCTGTCGGCCAGGTAAACTCGTACATCTCGTTTCCCGCTGGACATAGCCTGAAACTCTTACATCTTGTTTCCCGCTGGACATAGCCTGGTCACTTTTCTTCTTCTTGTACTTGTCTTTGTACATCTTGTTTCGGTGCTTCTTACACATCCAGGGTTTCCGCTGCTTGGCTACCTGGGTCGTGGTCTCCGTACAACCGTCGTACGTGCACGTTTTCGACACGTTCTCGTTCTCCCCGAATCCGTCTTCCTCGTTGAGCTCTTCGGGACTCGCAGCGCTGTCACGGGGGTCCGAGGTGTCTAAAACATCGCTCTCCTCGTCGGCATCATCCATGTCGTACGAGAACATGTTATTGTCCGATTCTTGCGGCGTGACTACATTTCTGCAGTCGACAACACCGCTTTTGTCAACGTAGTACGTCTGTCCGTCCTTGGTTAGTAGGAGCGAAATGCTCGAGTCCTTGTTGTTACCCGTTGAGGTGGAACTCTCCTCTTCACTCATGATTTAGATTAAATAATCCCCCCACGATTTTGTAGAAAAGGGATAACGTAAAACAGTTGCCCAGAGAAGTGGCCTGTCCCGTAATCTATTGATGTAACGTGAGGCTGTAGCTGGCAAGGTGTTGTGAGTGAACTCGCATGTAATTGGAAGCTAACTGGTCGACTAGCTTGACATTTCATTCACTTCCCTCTCATAGATCTGAGTGAGTCTCTGCACGAAACGATGGATCACGCTAATTAAATAATACGGTTATAGATACCTGATCTAAAGCAACATCATATAATTAACTTGAGGAAATTATTTATAAATACCCCACAAATGTTTAATCTGTAGGCTTGATGCTTCTCCTTCTCTCACACAACAAAAACAAACGAGGACAGTCCGCCGAGAGAGAGCAGGACAGGGAGGAGTCATTCTGCAGGCTGCCCTCTGCTGGTCATATCTGGAATTATCTCTCACACACACACACACACACACACACACACACACACACACACACACACACACACACACACCTGCATGAAATAGATTTGTGGCATACCTGGAAATGCTCAGACAAAATGAAATGTGAAAGTAAACTTGTTATATTGATGTTGATGATATAAACAGCATATATATTTATTTTTTTATCATGTTTTTTTCAATGCAAAACATATGAATACAAAATACAGTTTGTCAAGTCAAGAGACATACATTTTCATTCAGTCATTTTACAAATCAATTTCCATATACATCAGAACAGGGATATTTCAAACCGTCATAATCTTATCTGTTCAAACCTCTCCAGCTGCAGTCAGAGGGGGTTATGGGGGTGTATCAATATGTGTCTCTGTTGTGGGTGAGGTGGCTAGCAGGGCTGTACCTACCTAATATACTGTAAGGCTGTACCTAAATGACGTGTTTTCAATGGGGCTTTCTCTATTCTGATTGTTTTATACTGTTCAATCAAACTACAATCAAAAGTTTATCTCATTTGAGATCGTATTCTCACTGCCACGTAAGGGCTGCACAATTTTGACATCAAATCAATTTTTTAACCAAGTATTTCAAATCAAATCAAATCTAATTTTATTTGACGATTTCACTTGCGATTTAGATCAAAACACTGGTGAACTGTTGGAATCATGGAAATATAATAATTATTCAAACTCTATAGCCTAGTTGGAATGTAATCGTGGGCACTTTGAATACAGCGTTGTTTGAATTCATAGAATAAGAAATTGGAATAGTAATAGGATCTCTATGGAGGTGTTGTTGTAACGGGGTAGGGACCAAAGTGTTGGTCAGTTGTTTCCCAGGGGAGTGGGACCCTATAATCTGTCGCAACATTCAATGTTTCCTCTTACAAAAAATAAGGCCTAGATTTATTGTCAAAATCGTGCAGCCCTACGTGACACTGTGGAAATTGGGGTGGCAGTTGGCCCAGTGGTTAGAGTATTGGACCAGTAACTGGAAGGTTGCTGAATAGAATCCCTGAGCTGACAAGGTAAAAATCTGTCGTTCTGCCCCCTGAACAAGGCAGTTAACCCACTGTTCCTAGGCCGTCATTGTAAATAAGAATTTATTCTTAACCCACTTGCCTAGTTAAATAAAGGTTAAAATAAAATAAAATAAATAACCTGTTTAACCTGACAAAAGAACACTGTGGCGTTAGTGGCGATAATAGTCACTGAGGTGTCAGGATAAAACCCTAGGTAGAGGGGCTCAGTGAATGTTGTGTGGAATGTCAGCGTGTCAGAGATGACTCTGTAGTAGGACAGTGTTCCAGCCAACCAGTCCAGAAACACTGCTACTCTGTGTGAGGCGGAGGGGACAGATATTAAAGTGCTCTCCTTATTATAAAAAACTTGATTATTAGAGTAATTGAAGCAGGACAGTATCCAGGACTTGTCAATGTATCCAAACTCTGTCATCAAGGCAAAGGGTGGCTACTTTAACACTTCACGTTGTTCTACATGATTACATATGTTATTTCATAGTGTTGATGTCTTCACTGTTGTTATACATGATTACATGTGTTATTTCATAGTGTTGATGTCTTCACTGTTGTTATACATGATTACATGTGTTATTTCATAGTGTTGATGTCTTCACTGTTGTTATACATGATTACATGTGTTATTTCATAGTGTTGATGTCTTCACTGTTGTTATACATGATTACATATATGTTATTTCATAGTGTTGATGTCTTCACTGTTGTTCTACATGATTACATATATGTTATTTCATAGTGTTGATGTCTTCACTGTTGTTATACATGATTACATGTGTTATTTCATAGTGTTGATGTCTTCACTGTTGTTATACATGATTACATGTGTTATTTCATAGTGTTGATGTCTTCACTGTTGTTATACATGATTACATATATGTTATTTCATAGTGTTGATGTCTTCACTGTTGTTATACATGATTACATATATGTTATTTCATAGTGTTGATGTCTTCACTGTTGTTCTACATGATTACATATATGTTATTTCATAGTGTTGATGTCTTCACTGTTGTTATACATGATTCCTGCTGCTGTGGTACTCTTCCCCCTGCCGTAGCCCCTCACATTAGTGCCACAAACTAAAAAAAAAGATGATGTGCAGGTTGGCGGTAGAAATTTGAGTATAAAATGTTTAATTAAAGCATTATTTAATTTGTTATTATTCTTTTGCCATTTATTCTGTTACCAGTAATTTTTACATGTAAATATTATATTTGGATTAATATAAGTATGTCTTATTTTGGAACTAACTATTAGCTTCCAAAATGTATGTAATGACATCCCTGTCTGTCCGATAACAGGCTCTGATGGTATGGCTTGTCCTGCACTGTGTTTACAGGCCAGAGTGTATAGAGTAGCACAGAATGAGTCATAATACCCATGAAACCTTGCAGTCAAACAAGGAAATGGTTCCAATTATTTTTTCCACCATTCATGTTTCCCATGGGGGGATTTTAGAAACACTTAAAATAAGGGCAGTGTTTCATGTAAGTTTACCCTGGTGTGACATTTTGATAACCATGTAAATCCCTCTAGGACAAGGTGACTTTTATCAGAACGTCATGCCAGGGTAAGCCTAAATGAAACACAGACCTTATTTTAAGTTTCTAAAATCGCCCATGGGAAAAAAATGAATGGTGGAAAAACGATTGGAAAATCGTAATTTTCCCCCATGGGCGATTTTAGAAACTTAAAATAAGGTTTGTGTTTCTATTGCAGCACAGTCGATAGCGCGCCGGACCTCGGGCTAGAAGGTCGAGGGTTCGTGACCTGCTCCCTACCGGTTTCATTACAGTATTATGACTCCTACTGTGGTACTCTATATGATGACCAGTGGTTGTAGTGAAAGCGATTCAGCTAATTGGGCAGATTTGTTGCCACTCAAGACCTTTTTGCGTGGCTGATTGGGCTGTTACGACGAGTCGACACCTGTTCAAATGTCTACTGCACGGGTGTATTGAGCTGCTTGTATCACGGTGTCGCCCACGGTAGCTAACGTGGCCTTTTTTTCCCTCCACTCTGGGGCTCTATTGAGTAAATGTTGGAAAAATATCTTGGTTATTTTCTAAATATAGCAATGCGAATGCAAAGAGGAAACAAACACGTTGAAGTGAAGTGGTAAGAGAGCTGAGCATTCAAAGGCAAGGGAAGTGTGAATAGACAGGGAACTTATGTTGCTTTTTTTTTAACCCCAGAGTTAACTTTAAAGAGGACTGAGATCGGTTATTTTAAAGAGGACTGTATGTGAAAACACCCTTAAAGTCATCATTGGCCTCATGGTGAGGTCCCCGAGTGGCTTACTTCCTCTCCGGCAACTGAGTTAGAAAGAACACCTGTATCTTTGTAGTGACTGGGTGTATTGATACATCATCAAAGGTGTAATTAATAATTTCACCATGCTCAAAGGGATATTCAATATCTGTTTTTTTTACCAATCGGTGCTCTTCGTTGCGAGGCATTAGAAAACCTACCTGGTCTTTGTGGTTGAATCTTTATTTGAAAAATGCTAAATTCTCCACCTCCCAATCACCCCCAGCCATACTCACTTACTTTTAAATGTGGAGTAATGAGTAGGAATCTGTTTTTCAAATTTAAAAGTGATTGCTTTTGATTTTTTTAAAAACAACAATCTGCCTTCCCAATGAGAACTAATTAGAACATTCCGAGATATAATTTATGGAAAAGAGAAGTTGCATTGCTGCTTGGTTGACAACCTGACCCGAGAAGGGTGCATCTCCCTCACCGGATTGAGCTCGGTCATGTGACGGATCATTGCCCGGTTCAACCGGGTGCCAGTTTAATAGAAACCCTAAATGAGTCTGGCTAGCCAGGCAAATCTTCTCTCTGAAACACTAATAGATTTTGATCATAAAAATATAAATGATCATTCAGTTCATGGCAACGTTTTCTTTTGAGATTGTAGACTAATAATTGCTTGTAAACATATACGCACGCTGCACGCAAACTATGAGCGTCTTCATGTTGCTATGGAAACGTCACCACGTGGTCTCGTCGTCGGCTGTGATTGGACCGCGCAACTGAGAGAGTCTTCACATTGCGATGGAAACGTCAACACGTGGTCTCGTTGTCGGCTGTGATTGGACCGCGCGACTGAGAGCGGTTCGGTTTTCGATTGATATTTGTGTAAATCAGAAACAGCTGAGTTTTACACAGCAACATCTGAAACAGCTGAGTTTTACACATCAACAGCTGGAACAGCTGATCAGTGGGTTCATCCGAATGAGACAAACCTGCATGCACAGGCCAATATAAACCGCTGGGAGGTAGCTAGTCATACCACGACAAAATAATTTAGTCTTCTCTAGTTTGTGCACCATCGGCTGTGTAACACGCAACTAAGGTTTGTGGCATTTATATTTCAAATACAAAAATATAAATTGAAACTGTTCAATTGCAAGCTACCTTAAAGCCAAACATTTGAAGCGTTGGCTAACAAATCGTGCACACACACTGTTTATTTATTTTTTTATATAATTTTTGAACTTTGTTTTGGTGGTCTTTGCGATAATAGTTTAGCTAACCAGCCAGCTGAACTTGTATTTGTGTGTAATAATTCAAGGCGACCTGCGAACGTGTTAAACCCCTCCGGTAGTCATGGCAGCCAGTTTATACAGATCCACTAGGTACATTTAGGTTTGTTTTTACCCTCCTGATGTATAATACCCTCTACTTATAGTTTTTAACTTTATTTTTATTTTATAAAGATGAACTTCAGCTCTGTCGCCCGTCTTAGTAGCCAAGAAAATGTTCTGGCCTCAAATAGGATGGATTCATCCCGTATGGACAGGGCTAAACAGAGGACTATACTCGGCGTTTTAACAGAAAACGAACAACACAGTCGATCTTTTGGTCAGGTGAGTAGTTTTGAGTTTTTTGTTTATTTCTGCGTCAAGTCTCTTCATATTGGCTAATCACTTTTGTTTTTTAGGGAGTTATTTTTTCCAAACGTGGCTCTATTTTGGACAATTCCCACACCAATCTCCTGGGTTGTCCCTCAAGCTCTAGCGCTGACATCTATGTGGATGAGCCATGTGAGGTCGTCATCCCAGCCTCTGGTGAACTAGTGGCTGCAGAGCCTCAAGTGGTGGATGAGGAAACTGCTGCTATGCAACATAGAGATTTGCGTCTCTTCCTGGACCTGAGCTCAGGTGAGGTCGGCCTTTGGTGCCATTACGCACCAAGGGCGCCATGACTCATCACCATGTCAACTTTCACTTCACATTCACAGCACCGACTCATTTAATAGTAAACTTTTGTTTTGCAGGGTCATGCATGGACACCTCTATGCAGTCGCTGCCAGATAACGAGGCTCTCACCACTCAGAATGCCATGTGTCTGGCAGAATATTCTGAGGACATCCACAAACACTTACGCAAGACTGAAGTGCGCACTTGTTCAAGCAATACGGCTACTAGTTTAAATATCTTCTATGCCTCTGACATAAGGGCATCTGTTAAATGAAATGCACTGTTCACCCCCCCCCCCCCCCCCAATACCTGGATCAGGCACGGCAGCCATTGTGGCTTCACACGCCAGCACTTTAGTTGTAGCTTGGCTGGCTTTTTGTATATATTTACTTTATCCTGCTGTTAACCTCACACCAGCTACATATAAATGTTCTTTAGATTTGCCTGTTTAAATTGCTTTAACTGAAGGTGGTAAAGTCTCTTTCTAACCCTCTGTCCCAGATTAAGTGCCATCCGAAGTCTGGCTACATGCGGAAGCAGCCGGACATCACCAACTGCATGCGTGTCATCCTGGTGGACTGGCTGGTGGAGGTCGGCCAGGAGTACAAGCTGTGTGGGGAGACGATCTACCTGGCTGTCAACTACATGGACCGCTTCCTCTCCTGCATGTCTGTACTCCGGGGCAAGCTGCAGCTGGTGGGCACCGCTGCACTGCTGCTGGCTGCGTAAGTCACGTTACAAATTCAGTAGAATTTTTGTAAACAATCTTGTCTGTTTACAATACTGGTTCTGGCGGTAGTCCTGCCACGAGTAATCTGTAGGGAAGGTGGTTCACTTTCAGCTGTGGTAAATGGGCTTTTTTTTTTTGTGCTAACCCTTTTCTCTGGTAGTAAATACGAGGAGATCTACCCTCCGGAGGTGGATGACTTTGTGTACATCACAGATGACACTTACACCAAGAAGCAGCTGCTTCGTATGGAACACTTCCTGCTGAAGGTGTTGGCCTTCGACATGACCGCCCCCACCACACACCAGTTCCTCCGCCATTTCCTCACCGTCCAAGCAGTTTGCTTCAAGACTGAGAGCCTTGCCCTGGTACTTACAGAGAACTGGAGACTCATGTCTGACTGCTTGATAGCTGTGCCATATTTTTGAAATGTGCCTTTAGGCTAGCAGCATGGTATCAGGGTACATGACTCAGGACTCTGACCCAAGTGTTCAATCGTTTAGTCACTCTTGTAAGAATGTGCTCTCACCTGGTTAAATAAAACCCAATGAGTTAACCCTGTAGGGAGACCCAAGTCCTCAGGGTCCCGATTGGTGAAACACTTTCACCCTAGAACACACTTGACTCAAATCAACTAATCATGATCTTCAGTTAAAAATGCAATTTTGTTTATCAGGTGTGTTTGCTGGGGGAGAGTGACACCAATCAGGTCCCTGAGAGCTGGAATTGCCCAGGCCTGATGTGAAGTGTTTCACCCCAGCTGACTAAATGGCTTATCAACATTATTAATTTAATGTGCAGGAGTGTTTTGTTGCAGTTAACAAGTGTTTTTTATTTAATGTCACTCTACTCTCAGTATGTGGCAGAGCTGAGCATGTTGGAAGTGGATCCATTCCTGCACTACTTCCCCTCTATGGTGGCGGCTGCTGCTTTCTGTCTGGCCAACTACACCCTCAACAAGTCCCTCTGGGTAAGACGTGCCTGTATGCTGACTGTTGCATCATCACTCTGGGTAAGACATGCCTGTCTGCTGTACTCTGATGGCCATTGGTCTTATGCTGACTGCATCATCACTCTGGGGTAAACCCCCTCCCCCACCTAGGACTAGTGCCTGTTCTGACCTTAAATCAAGAATACCAACTCATATATGCATTTTATCCTGGTGTGGTAATTACTCTGATATCAGGAATGTGATCTCCCTTTCAGACATTGTTCTCATAAGTAGGCTATATATATGACATTAATAAAAATAACGTCCTCCCTGTCAACTGCGTTTAATTTTCAGCAGACTTCATGTGTAAATATTTGTATGAATGTAACGAGATTCAACAACTGAGACAAACTGAACAAGTTCCACAAACATGTAAATAACAAATTGAATAATGTGTCCCTGAACAAAGGGTCAAAAGTAAGTCAGTATCTGGTGTGGCCACCAGCTGCATTAAGTACTGCAGTGCATCTCCTCCTCATGGACTGCACCAGATTTGCCAGTTCTTGCTGTGAGATGTTACCCCAGTCTTCCAACAAGGCACCTGCATGTTCCTGGACATTTCTGGGGGGAGTGGACCTGGCCCTCACCCTCTGATCCAACAGGTTCCAGACGTGCTCAATGGGATTGAGATCCAGGCTCTTCGCTGGCCATGGCAGAACACTGACATTCCTGTTTTTCAGGAAATCAGGCACAGAATGAGCAGTATGGTTGGTGGTATTGTCATGCTGGAGGGTCATGTCAGGATGAGCCTGCAGGAAGGGTCCACATGAGGGAGGAGGATGTCTTCCCTGTAACGCATAGCATTGAGACTGTCTGCAATGACAACCTGCTCAGTCCGATGATGCTGTGACACCCCCCCCCCCCCCCCCAGACCATGACGGACCCTCCACCTCCAGCTCGATCCCGCTCCAGAGTACAGCCCTCGGTGTAACGCTCATTCCTTCAAAGATAAACACAAATCTGACCATCAGCCCTGGTTAGACAAAACCACGAAGAGCACTTTTTGCCAGTCCTGCCTGGTCCAGTGACAAGTGGGGTTTGTGACCCATAGGCACTGTTGCTGGTGAGGACCTGCCTTACAACAGACCTACAAACCCTCTGTCCACAATAGGCTGGACTGTCAGAGCACTGGAGAGATTTGTGCGTTCGTGGTGTAACTCGGGCAGTGGTTGCCATCCTGTACCTGTCCCGCAGGTGTGATGTTTCGGCTGTACTGATCCTCTGCAGGTGTTACGTGATCTGCCACTGCGAGGACGATCAGCTGTCCATCCTGTCTCCCTGTAGCGCTGTCTTAGGTGTCTCACAGGACAGACATTGCAATGTATTGCCCTGGCCACATCTGCAGTCCTCATGCCTAAGGCACATTCACGCAGATGAGCAGGGACCCTGGGCATCTTGATTTTTTTTTTTTCAGTCAGTAGAAAGGTCTCTTTAGTGTCCTAAGTTTTCATAACTGACCTTTAATTGCTTACCACTAAGCTGTTAATGTCTTAATGACCTTTCCACAGGTGCATGTTCATTAATTGTTTATGGTTCATTGAACAATTATGGGAAGTGTTTAAACCCTTTACAATGAAGATCTGAAATTACTTGGATTTTTATATTATCTTTGTAAGACCGGGTCCTGAAAGGGATGTTTCTTTTTTTTGTTGAGTTTAGAAAGTCCTACACCAGGTGGGTGCAGTGACATGTTTGACTGTCAGTCCTAGTATGGCACGCAGGAGCAAGTTACGGTGGAGTTCCTTGCTCAAGGGCACATCGGCATATTTTTCACCTTGTCGGCTCGGGTATTTGCAAAGCGTCCTTTCGGTTAATGCCCATTACTCTAACTGCTAGGCTACCTGATTCCCTAGTTAGACTGGTTTGACTCGTTTAACTCACCGTGTGGCATCTGTTCTTTCCAGCCTGACGCCCTGTACACCTTCACTGGCTACACCCTGGCAGAGATTGTACCCTGCCTCAAGGACCTCCACAAGATGTACCTCAGTGCCTACAGTCGCCCCCAACAGGCCATCAGGGAGAAGTACAAGGGCTCAAAGTGAGTTGGTAATCTGTACTTTTTAAAATGTATTTTTTTTTACTATAATTCCTTAAACATAACCATGGTGTCTAACCTTTAACCATGTCTGTCTTTAGCCACAGCAATACTCCTGGGTTGTGTTCACTACCTGAACCTGTCCAATAACACTTGTTTCCTGTTGCTAAACTTTTAACTTATTCTATTTTAATACTACCATGAACATCTGCTGATTGGCTCTCCTCTCTGCAGGTTTGGCAACGTGTCTATGCTAAGTCCTCCTGGGGATCTGCCTTTTTACTGAAGTGGCTGGGAAATGACTGACAACACAGCTCTTAGCTCTCTCAGTAGATGCCTACTGGATAACTTATTTGTATTGCTTTTAATCTTTTTAAATGAATTGATCTTATTAACACTTTGTTCTAGCTAGCTATTTGTGTAGGTAGCTATCAAGTAAATGCAATGATAATAGTAACTTGTTGACTTAACTCTAGAATGCCTACTTCAAGTGTTTTTAGTACTAGTTTGTAAGCTCAGGACTTAACCAATACCTTTTCTTTTTTGAAACGGGTGGTTGAAATCTTTGTTTTTACTGTACGAAGTCATTTTTGCTTTTGGTCACTGCCACACAATCATGGACCTCTGGCTGCATCTTGTATGTTGCATCATGTGATTAAAGGAAACAAGTTGCCTATAGTTTGGCCTCGGCATTGCATTACTCCGCTTCTCAATCCTCAGCCTTGACACTGGGAGCTTTCCTTCTATCAGTTTGGTCATGGCTGTGGGCTCTTTCCACTACTCTGGGGATTTGGTTGTATTACATTTAGCTACATTCATAATTGGTAAGAGAAGAACATAAAATGAACCTTCCTACGCTGCGATATTGAACGTGTCCCAGTAGAGCATAGAAACGGTTTCACAGCATCCTCACTTGTCTGCCATACTTTAACTAGATCTCCATTATAGATGGCTGCGGCCCACTACAGTACCACAGTATGAGCCGTAACCCAGCGGGCCAATGGGGAAATTGTTCCAACAGTTTTCCCACAGGGGATTTTGACACTCAATGGTTTTCAGTCAGCGCAAGTCTACATGAACTCTCAGACAAGACGACTAATCATTATTTGCCTGTATTTAACCCACATCTAATGTGGCTCAGAACTACAGATGCCATGACTGCAGACTCAAGTCAATGGACTCTGGATGACCTGTTAGCTAAATTTGAACAATTCTGAACTGTAGCTGTTTTTGTTGACAATACCTGTTAGAGGTGTCAGCTGAAGATGGCTAGCAGGGATTTGTAGTCTAGCATGTCTAATTTGACGCTAAGCAATTTTGAATATACATAGCTCAGACTACGTTAAAACACCTTGTCTGGAAAATATTTGTGGATATCAACGTCATACCAGGCTTAGCCTACACAATACACAGGCCTGATTAAGTGCTATACAGCGGTCGTTACCACAGCCACAAAGTCTAAATTATCGATCATTAAAAAGGAATGAAAACGACGCATTCGTAGAAAGAACAGCAAAAGCTCCTTCGGAAAACTGAGTCGTGGATATCTTTGTTTTCCCCTGATAAGATGGCGTATTTGTCCGACTGTAATGAAAAGCAAAGCATAATTACATTTGCGTGTCTTCATATCGCCCACCACACCTGTTTTATCTGAAACCTCTAGCCATAGTTGAACATAACGTTGACATCAGTCAACATGTACTTGGCGTAGACCACCAGGGTCAGACTAGGACAAAAAAGCCAACCCTGGCATTTTAGCCATATCGCATCTGAGCCGTCTCTGCTAAGCCTAGCATCCTTTCCCACAGCACTGGTACCCTGAGACCAGGGGAACCACGCTTCCTGTCATAGAACGATGCCGGGACTAGTTTATGTGGATGCAGATTTCCAGCGTTGTGCTTCGTTTAACACATTAATAAACCATTTACCGATCACGAGTAAAGTAATTTTGCAGTCTCTAATGTGAGTGCTGTTTATACCAAGAAGTGACAGGCCTCTCAGCGAATGAAATAAGAGGGAAATAGGCAGGACTTTTCAGCCTTCAGTAGCGGTGGCTATGTAATGTAATTACATTACACCAGTCACTTCGTTAAAACAGCTCATAAACCCACGAGCTGGACTGAAGAAACAGATTCAGAAGCAAATAAACATTTATAAAACAAAATACTCCCCGATTTGACCATTGTAATACATGATGGCTTGTGTTAAATAAAAAGCACTGTATAAATGTCTAGTAGATGGCTATTGCCTTAAGTATGTGTGATAAAAGACAATTTAATGATTTATTAGGCTATATTGCAAGTAGCCTAGTATCTAAATGTTCTCCTGATTCCCCCCTTCCCTAATTAGTATATTTCATACACTGCAGTCGTGGACAAAAATTGAGAATGACACAAATATAAATTTTCACAAGGTCTGCTGCCTCAGTTTGTATGATGGCAATTTGAATATACTCCAGAATGTTATGAGTGATCAGATGAATTGCAATGATTGCAAAGTCCCCAATTAACTAAATCCCCCAAAAACATTTCCACTGCATTTCAGCCCTGCCACAAAAGGACCAGCTGACATGTCAGTGATTCTCTCCTTAACACAGGTGCGAGTGTTGACGAGGACAAAGGTTGGAGATCACTCTGTCATGTTGATTGAGTTCAAAAGGAGGGTGGTGCTTGTTCTTCCTCTGTAAACCATGGTTACCTGCAAGGAGACACGTGCCGTCCTCATTGCTTTGCACAAAAAGGGCTTCACAGGCAAGGATATTGCTGCCAGTAAGATTGCACCTAAATCAACCATTTATTGGATCATCAAGAACTTCAAGGAGAGTGGTTCAATTGTTGTGATGAAGGCTTCAGGGCGCCCAAGAAAGTCCAGCAAGCGCCAGGATCATCTCCTAAAGTTGGTTCAGCTGCGGGATCGGGGCACCACCAGTACAGAGCTTGCTCAGGAATGGCAGCAGGCAGGTGTGAGTGCATCTGCACGCACAGTGAGGCGAAGACTTTTGGAGGATGGCCTGGTGTCAAGAAGGGCAGCAGAGAAGCCACTTCTCTCCAGGAAAAACATCAGTGACAGACTGATATTCTGCAAAAGGTACAGGGATTGGAATGATGAGGACTGGGGTAAAGTTATTTTCTCTGATGAATCCCCTTTCTGATTGTTTGGGGTATCCGGAAAAAAGCTTGTCCGGAGAAGACAAGGTGAGCGCTACCATCAGTCCTGTGTCATGCCAACAGTAAAGCATCCTGAGACTATTCATGTGTGTGGTTGCTTCTCAGCCAAGGGAGTGGGCTCACTCACAATTTTGCCTAAGAACACAGCCATGAATAAAGAATGGTACAAACACAACCTCCGATAGCAGCTTCTCCCAACCATCCAGGAACAGTTTGGTGATGAACAATTTCTTTTCCAGCATGATGGAGCACCTTGCCATAAGGCAAAAGTGATAACTAAGTGGCTCAGGGAACAAAACATCGATATTTGTGGTCCATGGCCAGGAAACTCCCTAGACCTTAAATCCCATTGAGAACTTGTGGTCAATCCTCAAGAGGCGGGTGGACAAACAAAACCCCACAAATTCTGACAAACTCCAAGCATTGATTATGCAAGAATGGGCTGCCATCAGTCAGGATGTGGCCCAGAAGTTAATTGACAGCATGCCAGGGCGGATTGCAGAGGTGTTGAAAAAGAAGGGTCAACACTGCAAATATGGACTCTTTGCATCAACTTAATGTAATTGTCAATATAAGCCTTTGACACATATGAAATGCTTGTAATTATACTTCAGTATCCATAGTAACATCTGACAAAAATATCTTAAAGACACTGAAGCAGAAAACTTTGTGGAAATTAATACACGACTGTATGCAGCCTAGAATGAGCAGATGGAGAAGATGGAGAATGAGCAGATGGAGAAGATGGAGAATGAGCAGATGGAGAATAAGCAGATGGAGAATGAGCAGATGGAGAATGAGCAGATGGAGAAGATGGAGAATAAGCAGATGGAGAATGAGCAGATGGAGAATGAGTAGATGGAGCAGATGGAGAATGAGCAAATGGAGCAGATGGAGAATGAGCAGATGGAGAATGAGCAGATGGAGCAGATGGAGAATAAGCAGATGGAGAATGAGCAGATGGAGAATGAGCAGATGGAGCAGATGGAGAATGAGCAAATGGAGCAGATGGAGAATGAGCAAATGGAGCAGATGGAGAATGAGCAGATGGAGAATGAGCAGATGGAGAAGATGGAGAATAAGCAGATGGAGATTGAGCAGATGGAGATGGAGTAGATGGAGAAATGCGCCATCCTGAATGCGCAGGATGCGCTCTTCCATCTTATGGTCAGAAAATCATGGAACTGTAATATTGTGTATTTCCTTTTTAAATATAGTATCAATCACTTAATAAAATCTACATTTCAGCCATGATCAGAATTAGGCCTATCCTTCAGTGAGTCTCTCTGTGTGCAGCATCTGCATGTGTACAGCAGGTAGCCTATATAATGATAGACTAGCTATATAGCCAATTCAAAACATACAGTTGAAGTCAGAATTTTACATACACCTTAGCCAAATACATTTAAACTCAGTTTTTCACAATTCCTGACATTTAATCCTAGTAAACCTTCCCTGTCTTAGGTCAGTTAGGATCAGCACTTTATTTTAATGATGTGAAATGTCGGAATAATAGTAGAGAGAAGGATTTATTTCAGCTTTTATTTATTTCATCACATGCCAAGTGGGTCAGAAGTTTACATACACTCAATTAGTATTTGGTAGCATTGCCTTTATATTGTTTAACTTGGGTCAAACGTTTTGGGTAGCCTTCCACAAGCTTCCCACAATAAGTTGAGTGAATTTTGGCCTCACAACTGCAGACCACATGTAACCACGACAACCCAGGTCCTCCACATCCGGCTTCTTCATCTGCGGAATCATCTGAGACCAGCCACCCAGGCATCTGATGAAACTCAGGAATTTTTCTGCCTGTAATAATGCCCTTTTGTGGGCAAAGACTCATTCTGATTGGCTGGGCCTGGCTCCTCAGTGGGTGGGCCTGTGCCTTCCCATGCCCACCCATAGCTGTGCCCCTGCCCAGTCATGTAAATAACTGTATAAAGACATACAAGTATTTGGTTAATGTGATAACCTTTAATTTCAGGGGTGGCCAACCGTCGTCCAGGAGACCTACTGGATGTGCAGGCTTTTATTCCAGCCCTGCTCTAGCACTCCACACTGTAGCCTAAACATCAGCCCTGGTCTAACACAGCACACTGTAGCCTAAACATCAGCCCTGGTCTATCTCACCACACTGTAGCCTAAACATCAGCCCTGGTTTATCTCACCACACTGTAGCCTAAACATCTTCCCTGGTCTGTCTCACCACACTGTAGCCTATACATCAGCCCTGGTCTATCTCACCACACTGTAGCCTAAACATCAGCCCTGGTCTATCTCACCACACTGTAGCCTAAACATCAGCCCTGGTCTGTCTCACCACACTGTAGCCTAAACATCAGCCCTGGTCTATCTCACCACACTGTAGCCTAAACATCAGCCCTGGTCTATCTCACCACACTGTAGCCTAAACATCAGCCCTGGTCTATCTCACCACACTGTAGCCTAAACATCTTCCCTGGTCTGTCTCACCACACTGTAGCCTAAACATCAGCCCTGGTCTATCTCACCACACTGTAGCCTAAACATCAGCCCTGGTCTATCTCACCACACTGTAGCCTAAACATCAGCCCTGCTCTATCTCACCACACTGTAGCCTAAACATCAGCCCTGGTCTATCTCACCACACTGTAGCCTAAACATCAGCCCTGGTCTATCTCACCACACTGTAGCCTAAACATCTTCCCTGGTCTGTCTCACCACACTGTAGCCTAAACATCAGCCCTGGTCTATCTCACCACACTGTAGCCTAAACATCAGCCCTGGTCTATCTCACCACACTGTAGCCTAAACATCTGCCCTGGTCTATCTCACCACACTGTAGCCTAAACATCAGCCCTGGTCTGTCTCACCACACTGTAGCCTAAACATCAGCCCTGGTCTATCTCACCACACTGTAGCCTAAACATCAGCCCTGCTCTATCTCACCACACTGTAGCCTAAACATCAGCCCTGGTCTATCTCACCACACTGTAGCCTAAACATCAGCCCTGGTCTATCTCACCACACTGTAGCCTAAACATCAGCCCTGGTCTGTCTCACCACACTGTAGCCTAAACATCAGCCCTGGTCTGTCTCACCACACTGTAGCCTAAACATCAGCCCTGGTCTATCTCACCACACTGTAGCCTAAACATCAGCCCTGGTCTGTCTCACCACACTGTAGCCTAAACATCAGCCCTGCTCTATCTCACCACACTGTAGCCTAAACATCAGCCCTGGTCTATCTCACCACACTGTAGCCTAAACATCAGCCCTGGTCTATCTCACCACACTGTAGCCTAAACATCTTCCCTGGTCTGTCTCACCACACTGTAGCCTAAAACATCAGCCCTGGTCTAATACTCCACACTGTAGCCTAAACATCAGCCCTGGTCTATCTCACCACACTGTAGCCTAAACATCTTCCCTGGTCTGTCTCACCACACTGTAGCCTAAAACATCAGCCCTGGTCTAATACTCCACACTGTAGCCTAAACATCAGCCCTGGTCTATCTCACCACACTGTAGCCTAAACATCTTCCCTGGTCTGTCTCACCACACTGTAGCCTAAACATCAGCCCTGGTCTAATAGTCCACACTGCAGTTACTGCTAACATTTTCTCCTGAACACAATAGAGGCAGGGTACTTGTCTACATGATTAAGCATGTATTTAATGTGGCAATAAATGACATTAACTCATTTTGGACCAAATGAGCAGTTACTGTCTTTTTGCTTGGTACGGCAGAGCAGCCTTCTAGTGTCAATAAGACACATATGCTGACTTTTTAATGTAGGCTATATAGAGACAACACTAATTATTGGTCATGGAGAAGTCATGAAATTCCATCTGCCAAAATGTCTATGAACCCTTAACAGGTAATAATCGCATGCCTCTATAGCATAATGTCATTTGGGAATTTGTGTGTGAATACAGTCTACTGGGCGTTTTTCATCCCATGTCAAGCATTAGTGTTAGACAGGAGTGTGGTTAAGGTCAGGGTTAAGGTTAGGGTTAAGTTTTAAATCAGATTTGAAGAAGATACTAGGCTACTCTGGGGCGCCAGGGTAGCCTAGTTGTTAGAGTGTTGGACTAGTAACCGGAAGGTTGCAAGTTCAAACCCCGAGCTGACAAGGTACAAATGTTGTTCTGCCCCTGAAAAGGCAGTTAACCCACTATTCCTAGGCTGTCATTGAAAATAAGAATTTGTTCTTAACTGACTTGCCTGGTTAAATAAAGGTACAAATAAAATAAATAGGCGGGGTTTATGACTTTGTGGCTGTGGTAACTAGTGACGACCCCACAACCTGTCACCGTTTCGAGAATGTCAGATTTGCGTATGTTTGGGGACAGCGAGACACAGCAGGATAAGCGCACGTTGATCCGAGAAAGAAAAACGTATTTTTGATAAATGGCTACAATGTTACTTCTCATTAACTAACATTGTCGTCTTATTTCCATTTCTGGAGTAGTTTGAAATCACGGGTTTGCCGCTAAAGGTAGGTTTATTTGGGGTTCGGTTTGTGTTCGACTGTCCGTAAAGTTGAGTAGTTATGTAGACAACAGTAGCCTACTCTGTCGTTATTTGAAAACTGAATTTTTTGTTGTTGTCAAAATGACAAGAACTAGTCTACATAACTATTCAAAGAGTTTTCATTATTGTTGAAAGAAACATCACGCTTTACAATACATCTGTTGAATGTTGTCATACAGGTGGAACCAGCCAGACAAACCCCCTAAAAGCATAGCTGAGAGATTTGGAGGAAAAAGCTGTCACGATTACTTCCTAAAAAAATTTAAACTGTAATGTCTAGTTATAATAACTAATAAAGTGTTGCATGTGTTGGATTGTTTTTATTTTAATATCAAATTAGAGATTTGAATATTGTGTCGTCTTAATAGCACCTAATGTCATTCTCTTTGTGAGTGTATTTGACAACTGGTTACACTAACATGGTCCCAGAGCATTTCGTATTATTTTGTATGTAAAACCCGATACACACCATTTAGAATGATATGTTGAGTTCCATATGGTACAGTAGGTATTCATTTGTGGATGTCCATCACCCATTTCGTATGATATGTTACAAATTACAATTCGTATTAAATGTCCAGAATTTGTGAAACGTACAATATGTTACGAATTCTAGCTAGGTGGCTAACGTTAGCCAGGCTAGGGGTTAAGTTTTCGATTTAGGTTAAAGGTTTAGGGGAAGGGTTAACTAAAATGGTTTAGGTTAGGGCAAGGGTTAACTAACGTGCAAAGTAGCTAAAAAGTAGTAAATCGTTGAAAAGTTGCTAAAGTTGTCCGTAATGACATTCTGACTCGCAACCTTTGGCTTGCTAGACGTTTGCATTATATGCCCACCCATTTACCCCCACAAACCACCCTATTTTAATTGTTGCCTTAATAAGTAACCATCTGTCTTGTGTAACCAAACGTAACATATCATGCTAAATTGAGTGTTCCGGATTTACTTTCACTATGCTATGTCTAGTCTATGAGACCAGTCTGGTTTCACAGAGATACAAAACAGTAATAATGACAATTGGCCTTCTTATTGATTTCCTTCTCTTCCCTTCCCCTCTTCTCTCCTCTATCCCCCTCTTCTCTCCCCTTCTAATTTCCCCCTCTCCATCCTCCCGTCCTTCGCCCTCATCTCACCAACTCTTCTCTTTTTTTCTCTTTTTTTCTCCTCTTTTCTCACATTGCGCTGTCTTCCCTCCCATGTTTCTCCTCTCATCCCTGTCTCATCCTTTTCTCCTCCCTCTCATTTCCCCTCTTTCCCTCTCTTCCTCTCCTCATCCCCCTCTCCTTTCCTCTGTCTAGATCTCCAGCCTGCAGTAAGACATGTCGTTTGCAGAGTCAGCAGAGTTGCTGCTGATAAGGGACCAGTATGACCGTGCGTTGGAGTGTCTGACCAGGGGCCTGGCGGCTGACCAGGCAGGGCAGGGGCCCCAGGCCCTGGAGCTGTACAGGAGGGGCCGGCAGCACCTAACCCTGGGCCTGGAGGTCCCTACCAGGGGGCCACAGAACCAGGGAGCCCCATGGGACACGGCCAGGCAGTTGCAGCAGAAGATGAGGGAGACTCTAACTAACATCAGCACCCGACTAGCAAACATGGAGACAGCAGGGGTGGGGACGGCGGGCCAGGGAGGCCCAGCGTTGGTGGATCTAGTGGATCTCTCTTCCCAGTGCCTCTACCCCACCCTGGGGCCATTGGTGCCCCCTATGCCGCTGCCTGGTTCCTCCAACCCCCTCCCCCATCTCTACCCCACACTGCCACCCGGGGCTACCCCAACAGACAGCCTCTCTGCCGGGGCTACAGGCATCACCATGGCCCCCTCCCTGCCCATCCTCCCTGCCCTGCCCCTGGGGCTCCCAGGAGAGCAGCCCCCAGCCTACACCCCCCAGCCCACCGACGGGCACCACAGCCTGGCTTATAGCCCAACCGGAGGAGGGGGTCTGGGGCTGGGGGGGCAGATGGTGGGGGGACCTCCACAGCCCGAGGGAGGGGTAGGGGGGGACGGAGAGGAGCTTTTGTTCCTCCCTCGGGGGGTGCAGATGTTTTTCGTGTCGTCGGATGGCCAGGTGAGCGCCCCATCGTACCCCGGTTATCTACGCATCATCAGGTTCAGCAGCCAGCTCAAAGACATGGCCAACGGAGGAGCATCAGCCTTCCTACACGTGAGGAAACCACTGGGGTGTGTGTGTGTGTGTGTATGAGAGAGAGGGTGAGGGTGGGTGTTGGCTTGTGTGTGCGTGTGTTTAAAATACCAACAGAAAATAGTATATCGTCTCCAACACACCTATCGTATTACCAGGTATATGGAGAGTAACTGCATAATGAATTGAAAAGAAACTCCTGTTTGTAGAAGAGCAGTAGAGAAAATGGTTGAGGGTGACTGTGGTTGTGGCAGCTTGAGGTAGTTTCATCTAACTGTTTTAGGCTGGTCGGGGTTGTCTGGATTCAGTCTTGTTCAGGGTTGTTTTCATTAGGCACCCAATGGTCTGAAACATCACATTTGTACGTTTTCAAACAGTTTTGGTACGTTGTGCCCTACTGAATATGCCGCAGATCTCTATCTCCAGATAAGATCTGTTGTTTACAGATTAAGTTGTTTACCCTTGTCTCAGAACAAGCACCATCATAGACCATATCTTATACCAGATGAGTGAGACTAACCGAAGTGTAGCCATATCTCTTAGTTCAGGATTAGTGAGACGAATGGCAGATGCCGTAGATTGATATTGTGTCAACCCAGTGCTCAAGCATTTCACAGACAGACAGACAGACACGTGGGATGGTCTACCATAGTTGTATTGTCATGTGTTGTTTTACAAGCTATAGCAGTATAGCACCCCAGGAGCAAATGAGTGATAAGGGCCTTGCTCAAGGGCACGTCAACATATTCTCCACCTTGTCAACTTGGTTATTAGAACCAGTGACCTTTCAGTTACTGGGCCAACCCTCTAACCGCTAGGCAACCTGCCGTCCATTTCTCTTTGTTTGGTGTTGCTATGACAATGAAGAATTCCCAGACCTAAATGGAATTCTAGAATTCTCTCCCAGTGGTGAGGTCACAATGCATGCATCTCCTCCATTAGGCAGATGAGAGGAGGATGGTGGGAGGTTCTGCTGAATGAGAAGTTTTTCTAGTCCTGATGATGGTGAGGTTCCACTCGTGGAACCAATTACACAGTAAAAACAATTGACCGCTAAATCCGGAGAAATTACGGACCTTGTAAAAAAAACTGTTGGTCACTAAATCTGGTTACAAGGACCACGTAAAAACATACAGTACCAGTCCAAATTTTGGACACACCCACTCAAGGGTTTTTCTTTATTTTTTACTATTTTCTACATTGCAGAATAATGGTGAAGACATCAAAACGATGAAATAACACAAAAAAGTGTTAAACAAATCAAAATATATTTTATATTCTTCAAAGTAGCCACCCTTTGCCTTGGTGACAGCTTTGCACACTCTTGGCATTCTCTCAACCAGCTTCATGAGGAAGTTACCTGGAATTGTGAGTGTTACACTCTCACCTGGAGTTCCCACATATGCTGAGCACTTGTTGGCTGCTTTTCCTTCACTCTGCGGTCCAACTCACTCTAAACCATCTCAATTGGGTTGAGGTTGGGTGATTGTAGAGGCCAGGTCATCTGATGCAGCACTCCATCTCTCTCCTTCCTGGTCAAATAGCCCTTGCCCAGCCTGGAGGTGTGTTTTGTGTCCTTGTCCTGTTGAAAAACAAATTATAGTCCCATTAAGCGCAAGCCAGATGGGATGGCGTATCGCTGCAGAATGCATCACTGACAGTGTCACTAGCAAAGCACCATCACACCTCCTCCTCCATGCTTCACGGTGGGAACCACACTTGCAGAGATCATCCGTTTACCCACATCGCATCTCACAAAGACACGGCAGTTGGATCCAAAAATCTCAAATTTGGACTCATCAGACCAAAGGACAGATTTCCACCTGTCAAATGTCCATCGCTCGTGTTTCTTGGCCCAAGCAAGTCTCTTCTTCTTATTAGTGTCCTTTTGGTAGTTTTTTTTTTTGCAGCAATTTGACCATGAAGGCCTGATTCATACAGTCTCCTCTGAACAGTTGATGTTGAGATGTCTGTTACTTGAACTCTGTGAAGCATTTATTTGGGCCTCAATATCTGTGGCTGGTAACTCTAATGAACTTATCCTCTGCAGCAGAGGTAACTCTGGGTCTTCCTTTCCTGTGGCGGTCCTCATGAGAGCCAGTTTCATCATTAGCGCTTGATGGTTTTTGCGACTGCACTTGAAGAAACTTTCAAAGTTCTTGCAATTGTTCCGTTTTGACTGACCTTTATGTCTTAAAGTAATGATGGACTGTCGTTCCGCTTTGCTTATTTGAACTTTACTTGCCATAATATGGACTTGGTATTTCACCAAATAGGGCTATCTTCTGTATACCACCCCTACCTTGTCACAACACAACTGATTGGCTCAAACACATTAAGAATGAAAGAAATTCCACAAATAAAATTTTAACAAGGCACACCTGTTAATTGAAATGCATTCCACATGAAGCTGGTTGAGAGAATTCCAAGAGTGTGCAAAGCTGTCATCAAGGCAAAGGGTGGCTACTCTGAATGAGTTGTTTAATACTTATTTGTTTCTTTGTTTCTTCTTTTTTGGTTACTACATGATTCCATATGTGTTATTTCATATTTTTGATGTCTTCGCTATTATTCTACAATGTAGAAAATAGTACAAATAAAGAAAAACCCTTAAATGAGTAGGTGTGTCCAGACTTTGGACTGGTACAGTATGTGTACATGAATAAATGGCAATTACACTTACAACATGTCTATAAAGGGCTATAAACACAGCATCAATATAAACATAAACTTAAACATTCACTTCTTGGAGAGAGAAACTAATTACTTGGATTGACAAAGGGTCAAGATTTATGGCACCACCTCTCTCTCTCTCTCTCTCTCTCTCTCTCCAGTGTTGTGTAAGAATCTGCCAGGCTGAGACCTTATCAGATTTGCCCTGGTGCCACGAGGTCGTAAATTACTCTGCGTATGAACAAGCTCCAAGAGCAGGCTGGGATGGTCTCTGGGATGGTCTCTGGGATGACTCTGGGATGGTCTCTAGGATGACTCTGGGATGGTCTCTAGGATGACTCTGGGATGGTCTCTAGGATGACTCTGCGATGGTCTCTGGGATGACTGGGATGACTTTGGGATGGTCTCTGGGATGACTGGGATGGTCTCTGGGATGGTCTCTGGGATGATCTCTGGGAGGACTCTGGGATGATCTCTGGGATGATCTCTGGGATGGTCTCTGGGATGGTCTCTGGGATGGTCTCTGGGAGGACTCTGGGATGGTCTCTGGGATGATCTCTGGGAGGACTCTGGGGATGGTCTCTGGGGATGATCTCTGGGAGGACTCTGGGATGATCTCTGGGATGGTCTCTGGGATGGACTCTGGGATGGTCTCTGGGAGGTCTCTGGGATGGTCTCTAGGATGACTTTGGGATGGTCTCTGGGATGACTCTGGGATGGTCTCTAGGATGACTCTGCAATGGTCTCCAGGATGACTCTGCGATGGTCTCTGGGATGACTGGGATGACTTTGGGATGGTCTCTGGGATGGTCTAAATTACTCTGCGTATGAACAAGCTCCAAGAGCAGGCTGGGATGGTCTCTGGGATGGTCTCTGGGATGACTCTGGGATGGTCTCTAGGATGACTCTGGGATGGTCTCTAGGATGACTCTGGGATGGTCTCTAGGATGACTCTGCGATGGTCTCTGGGATGACTTTGGGATGGTCTCTGGGATGACTGGGATGGTCTCTGGGATGGTCTCTGGGATGATCTCTGGGAGGACTCTGGGATGATCTCTGGGATGATCTCTGGGATGGTCTCTGGGATGGTCTCTGGGATGGTCTCTGGGAGGACTCTGGGATGGTCTCTGGGATGATCTCTGGGAGGACTCTGGGGATGGTCTCTGGGGATGATCTCTGGGAGGACTCTGGGATGGTCTCTGGGATGGACTCTGGGATGGTCTCTGGGAGGTCTCTGGGATGGTCTCTAGGATGACTTTGGGATGGTCTCTGGGATGACTCTGGGATGGTCTCTAGGATGACTCTGCAATGGTCTCTAGGATGACTCTGCGATGGTCTCTGGGATGACTGGGATGACTTTGGGATGGTCTCTGGGATGGTCTAAATTACTCTGCGTATGAACAAGCTCCAAGAGCAGGCTGGGATGGTCTCTGGGATGGTCTCTGGGATGACTCTGGGGTGGTCTCTAGGATGACTCTGCGATGGTCTCTGGGATGACTGGGATGACTTTGGGATGGTCTCTGGGATGGTCTTTGGGATGGTCTCTGGGATGGTCTCTGGGAGGATTCTGGGATGATCTCTGGGATGGTCTCTGGGATGGTCTCTGGGAGGACTCTGGGATGGTCTCTGGGAGGTCTCTGGGATGGACTCTGGGATGGTCTCTGGGATGACTGGGATGGTCTCTGGGATGATCTCTGGGAGGACTCTGGGATGGTCTCTGGGATGACTTTGGGATGGTCTCTGGGATGACTGGGATGATCTCTGGGATGGTCTCTGGGATGGTCTCTGGGATGGTCTCTGGGATGATCTCTGGGAGGACTCTGGGATGGACTCTGGGATGGTCTCTGGGATGGTCTCTGGGATGATCTCTGGGAGGACTCTGGGATGGTCTCTGGGGATGGTCTCTGGGGATGGTCTCTGGGATGATCTCTGGGATGATCTCTGGGATGGTCTCTGGGATGGTCTCTGGGATGGTCTCTGGGAGGACTCTGGGATGGTCTCTGGGAGGACTCTGGGATGGTCTCTGGGATGGTCTCTGGGATGGTCTCTGGGATGGTCTCTGGGAGGACTCTGGGAGGACTCTGGGAGGACTCTGGGATGGTCTCTGGGATGGTCTCTGGATTAGAAGCTCGCCCATGGCACCGCAATAAAACACCTTTTAATAAAGTGCCACTATGGAAAATGCTGTGGTATCGTGTGCATGCAAAATACTATATTTACCAATACAACAATTTTCAAACCACTTCTGCAAAACTACTTGTGAAACCAATGCAATAATAGCACTTATGGCAGTACGGAATAATACTACATACGATAAACAATAGGATTGGCATCTCTAACAGTTTAAAATAATAGTAACAGCCACGCAATAGAATATATGGCTGAAACTTGAAGTAATTAGTGGTTATTACACAGCATGTAACCCCCCCCTTCATGTGAAAGCCCCCCCCCCCTTCATGTGAAAGCCCCCCCCCCCTTCATGTGAAAGCCCCCCCCCCTTCATGTGAAAGCCCCCCCCCCCTTCATGTGAAAGCCCCCCCCCTTCATGTGAAAGCCCCCCCCCTTCATGTGAAAGCCCCCCCCCTTCATGTGAAAGCCCCCCCCCCCTTCATGTGAAAGCCCCCCCCCCTTCATGTGAAAGCCCCCCCCCCCCTTCATGTGAAAGCCCCCCCCCCCTTCATGTGAAAGCCCCCCCCCCCTTCATGTGAAAGCCCCCCCCCCTTCATGTGAAAGCCCCCCCCCCCTTCATGTGAAAGCCCCCCCCCCTTCATGTGAAAGCCCCCCCCCCCTTCATGTGAAAGCCCCCCCCCCCCTTCATGTGAAAGCCCCCCCCCCCTTCATGTGAAAGCCCCCCCCCCTTCATGTGAAAGCCCCCCCCAGGGGGCCCTACCAGGGAACAGTGGGTTAAACTGCCTTGTTCAAGGGAACAGTGGGTTAAACTGCCTTGTTCAGGGGAACAGTGGGTTAAACTGCCTTGTTCAGGGGAACAGTGGGTTACCTGCCTTGTTCAGGGGAACAGTGGGTTAACTGCCTTGTTCAGGGGAACAGTGGGTTAACTGCCTTGTTCAGGGGAACAGTGGGTTAACTGCCTTGTTCAGGGGAACAGTGGGTTAAACTGCCTTGTTCAGGGGAACAGTGGGTTACCTGCCTTGTTCAGGGGAACAGTGGGTTAACTGCCTTGTTCAGGGGAACAGTGGGTTAACTGCCTTGTTCAGGGGAACAGTGGGTTAACTGCCTTGTTCAGGGGAACAGTGGGTTAACTGCCTTGTTCAGGGGAACAGTGGGTTAAACTGCCTTGTTCAGGGGAACAGTGGGTTAACTGCCTTGTTCAGGGGAACAGTGGGTTAACTGCCTTGTTCAGGGGAACAGTGGGTTAACTGCCTTGTTCAGGGGAACAGTGGGTTAACTGCCTTGTTCAGGGGAACAGTGGGTTAACTGCCTTGTTCAGGGGAACAGTGGGTTAACTGCCTTGTTCAGGGGAACAGTGGGTTAACTGCCTTGTTCAGGGGAACAGTGGGTTAACTGCCTTGTTCAGGGGAACAGTGGGTTAACTGCCTTGTTCAGGGGAACAGTGGGTTAACTGCCTTGTTCAGGGGAACAGTGGGTTAACTGCCTTGTTCAGGGGAACAGTGGGTTAACTGCCTTGTTCAGGGGAACAGTGGGTTAACTGCCTTGTTCAGGGGAACAGTGGGTTAACTGCCTTGTTCAGGGGAACAGTGGGTTAACTGCCTTGTTCAGGGGCACAGTGGGTTAACTGCCTTGTTCAGAACGACAGATTTGATCTTGCAACCTTTCGGTTATTAGTCCACCGCTCGAACCCTTATGTAGGGAATAGGGTGCCATTTGGTGATGTGATCTAGTCAGACGTGTTAAACCCAGGCATGTGTGTTGACTGGCCTGTGGTGTCTCACTCTAACCCTGTTGTGTTCTGGGTAGCTCAGTGTCCCAGCAGTACAATAGGGGCCAGTTAACAGATGACTCTGCTGTTCTGTTGTGTTGCAGGCTGTGGTAATGTACCATGGATAGGGTCTGAACGAACAAATAGCAGTTTCCCAGCCCTGACGATGCCAACTGCCAACCAGTGATATAGTCTACGTCCTGTATGTCGCACATGTTGTTGTTTTGGTTGTACCCTGACGAGGGTCACACTGAATACCTCTGGCATACACACTGTAATCCTAGTAACCCCAGTACTCCTTCCTAACGTGTGTGTGTGTGTGTGTGTGTTTTTATTTAAATGTATTTATTTTCACCTTTCTTTAACCAGGTAGGCTAGTTGAGAACAAGTTCTCATTTACAACTGCGACCTGGCCAAGATAAAGCAAAGCAGTGCGACACAAACAACAACAGAGTTACACATGGAGTAAAAACAAACATACAGTCAATAACACAATAGAAAAATCTGTATACAGTGTGTGCAAAGGAGGTAAAGGCAATAAATAGGCCGTGGTGGCGAAGAAATTACAATTTAGCAATTAAACACTGGAGTGATAGATGTGCAGATGAGGATGTGTGTGTGTGTTGCAGGTGTCTGACTGGTTGTACCCTCTGACGCCAGACACCCTGTGCTCCTTCCTAACGTGTGTGTGTGTTGCAGGTGTGTGACTGGCTGTACCCCCTGACTCCAGACACCCCAGTGCTTCTGTCTACCTCTGGGATCTTTATGTTTCCTGACACCATGGCGGGGATACCCGGGTCCTACGTAGGGGTTGTGCTGTCCTCTGAACTGCCTGCAGCAGACAGACATGCCTTTCAGGACCTCCTCTCACAACTCACTGAGCTACGGGTACAGGTGAGGTTATACACACACAGTAACACACACAGTTACACACACTCACAGCCAGCTCCTAGCTTGTCAGTGATCCACCAGTAGCAGTAACAGTAAATCATACTGTACTACAACAGTGTTCTACTGGGGAGGACTAGAGCTGACTGAACTACAACAGTGTTCTACTGGGGAGGACTAGAGCTGACTGACTGAACTACAACAGTGTTCTACTGGGGAGGACTAGAGCTGACTGACTGAACTACAACAGTGTTCTACTGGGGAGGACTAGAGCTGACTGACTGAACTACAACAGTGTTCTACTGGGGAGGACTAGAGCTGACTGAACTACAACAGTGTTCTACTGGGGAGGACTAGAGCTAACTGAACTACAACAGTGTTCTACTGGGGCGGACTAGAGCTGACTGAACTACAACAGTGTTCTACTGGGGAGGACTAGAGCTGACTGACTGAACTACAACAGTGTTGTACTGGGGAGGACTAGAGCTGACTGACTGAACTACAACAGTGTTTTCACTGGGGAGGACTAGAGCTGACTGACTGAACTACAACAGTGTTGTACTGGGGAGGACTAGAGCTGACTGACTGAACTACAACAGTGTTGTACTGGGGAGGACTAGAGCTGACTGACTGAACTACAACAGTGTTGTACTGGGGCGGACTAGAGCTGACTGAACTACAACAGTGTTGTACTGGGGCGGACTAGAGCTGACTGACTGAACTACAACAGTGTTCTACTGGGGAGGACTAGAGCTGACTGACTGAACTACAACAGTGTTGTACTGGGGAGGACTAGAGCTGACTGACTGAACTACAACAGTGTTGTACTGGGGAGGACTAGAGCTGACTGACTGAACTACAACAGTGTTGTACTGGGGAGGACTAGAGCTGACTGAACTACAACAGTGTTGTACTGGGGAGGACTAGAGCTGACTGAACTACAACAGTGTTCTACTGGGGAGGACTAAAGCTGACTGACTGAACTACAACAGTGTTCTACTGGGGAGGACTAGAGCTGACTGAACTACAACAGTGTTCTACTGGGGCGGACTAGAGCTGACTGAACTACAACAGTGTTGTACTGGGGAGGACTAGAGCTGACTGAACTACAACAGTGTTCTACTGGGGAGGACTAGAGCTGACTGACTGAACTACAACAGTGTTCTACTGGGGAGGACTAGAGCTGACTGACTGGAATCTGTGGGGTCAATGTCCTCAATGTCCCCATACAAATTTTTAAAAGGCTGCAATTCAAAGGAAATCCACCACATTAGCAATGCTTATGAAGTGTCTTTGTTCACAAGTTACTGTGTAGTCACATACACACGCACCAGTTTTTACATATATATTTTTAAGTAACTAAAACCAATGAAATGTTTTAAGTCAACATAAAACGTAGCTAACTATTGCAGGCCCCACTGTGTTCTTAGGAAACATATTTCTCTTGTTTCTGTCTCACCACTCATCACCGAATGCTTGTTGTTGTGTTGTGGGTGGAAACACACTGGTCCTCCTGTAGTCTACTACAGCTCACAGGAATGTGTCCAGGCTGGCGTGGGGTTGGAATGGGCTGGCGTGGGGTTGGAATGGGCTGGCGTGGGGTTGGAATGGGCTGGAGTGGGGTTGGAATGGGCTGGAGTGGGGTTGGAATGGGCTGGGCTGGAATGGGCTGGAGTGGGGTTGGAATGGGCTGGGCTGGAATGGGCTGGAGTGGGGTTGGAATGGGCTGGAGTGGGGTTGGAATGGGCTGGAGTGGGGTTGGAATGGGCTGGAGTGGGGTTGGAATGGACAGGGGTGGAGTGGGGTTGGAATGGGCTGGGCTGGAATGGGCTGGAGTGGGGTTGGAATGGGCTGGGCTGGAATGGGCTGGAGTGGGGTTGGAATGGGCTGGGCTGGAATGGGCTGGAGTGGGGTTGGAATGGGCTGGAGTGGGGTTGGAATGGGCTGGAGTGGGGTTGGAATGGGCTGGAGTGGGGTTGGAATGGACTGGAGTGGGGTTGGAATGGGCTGGGCTGGAATGGGCTGGAGTGGGGTTGGAATGGGCTGGGCTGGAATGGGCTGGAGTGGGGTTGGAATGGGCTGGGCTGGAATGGGCTGGAGTGGGGTTGGAATGGGCTGGAGTGGGGTTGGAATGGGCTGGAATGGGCTGGAGTGGGGTTGGAATGGGCTGGAGTGGGGTTGGAATGGGCTGGAGTGGGGTTGGAATGGGCTGGAGTGGGGTTGGAATGGGCTGGAGTGGGGTTGGAATGGGCTGGGGTGGAGTGGGGTTGGAATGGGCTGGAGTGGGGTTGGAATGGACTGGGGTGGAGTGGGGTTGGAATGGGCTGGGGTGAAGTGAGGTTGGAATGGGCTGGGGTGGGGTTGGAATGGGCTGGGTTGGAGTGGGGTTGGAATGGACTGGGGTGGAGTGGGGGTGGGGTGGAGTGGGGTTGGAATGGGCTGGGGTGGAGTGGGGTTGGAATGGGCTGGGGTGGGGTGGAGTGGGGTTGGAATGGGCTGGAGTGGAGTGGGGTTGGAATGGGCTGGGCTGGGGTGGAGTGGGGTTGGAATGGGCTGGGCTGGGGTGGAGTGGGGTTGGAATGGGCTGGGGTGGAGTGGGGTTGGAATGGGCTGGGGTGGGGTGGAGTGGGGTTGGAATGGGCTGGAGTGGAGTGGGGTTGGAATGGGCTGGGCTGGGGTGGAGTGGGGTTGGAATGGGCTGGGCTGGGGTGGAGTGGGGTTGGAATGGGCTCGGCTGGGGTGGAGTGGGGTTGGAATGGGCTGGGGTGGAGTGGGGTTGGAATGGGCTCGGCTGGGGTGGAGTGGGGTTGGAATGGGCTGGGGTGGAGTGGGGTTGGAATGGACTGGGCTGGAGTGGGGTTGGAATGGACTGGGGTGGAGTGGGGTTGGAATGGGCTGGAGTGGGGTTGGAATGGGCTGGGGTGAAGTGAGGTTGGAATGGGCTGGGGTGGGGTTGGAATGGGGTTGGAATGGGCTGGGTTGGAGTGGGGTTGGAATGGACTGGGGTGGAGTGGGGTTGGAATGGGCTGGAGTGGGGTTGGAATGGACTGGGGTGGAGTGGGGTTGGAATGGGCTGGGGTGAAGTGAGGTTGGAATGGGCTGGGGTGGGGTTGGAATGGGCTGGGTTGGAGTGGGGTTGGAATGGACTGGGGTGGAGTGGGGGTGGGGTGGAGTGGGGTTGGAATGGGCTGGGGTGGAGTGGGTTTGGAATGGGCTGGGGTGGAGTGGGGTTGGAATGGGCTGGGGTGGAGTGGGGTTGGAATGGGCTCGGCTGGGGTGGAGTGGGGTTGGAATGGGCTGGGGTGGGGTGGAGTGGGGTTGGAAGGGCTGGGGTGGAGTGGGGTTGGAATGGGCTGGGCTGGGGTGGAGTGGGGTTGGAATGGGCTGGGCTGGGGTGGAGTGGGGTTGGAATGGGCTGGGGTGGAGTGGGGTTGGAATGGGCTCGGCTGGGGTGGAGTGGGGTTGGAATGGGCTGGGGTGGGGCGGAGTGGGGTTGGAATGGGCTGGAGTGGGGTTGGAATGGACTGGGGTGGAGTGGGGTTGGAATGGGCTGGAGTGGTGTTGGAATGGGCTGGGGTGAAGTGAGGTTGGAATGGGCTGGGGTGGGGTTGGAATGGGCTGGGTTGGAGTGGGGTTGGAATGGACTGGGGTGGAGTGGGGTTGGGGTGGAGTGGGGTTGGAATGGGCTGGGGTGGAGTGGGGTTGGAATGGGCTCGGGTGGGGTGGAGTGGGGTTGGAATGGGCTGGGGTGGAGTGGGGTTGGAATGGGCTGGGGTGGAGTGGGGTTGGAATGGGCTCGGCTGGGGTGGAGTGGGGTTGGAATGGGCTGGAGTGGGGTTGGAATGGGCTGGAGTGGGGTTGGAATGGGCTGGGCTGGGGTGGAGTGGGGTTGGAATGGGCTCTGCTGGGGTGGAGTGGGGTTGGAATGGGCTGGGGTGGAGTGGAGTTGGAATGGGCTCGGCTGGGGTGGAGTGGGGATGGAATGGGCTCGGCTGGGGTGGAGTGGGGTTGGAATGGGGTGGAGTGGGGTTGGAATGGGCTGGGCTGGAGTGGGGGTGGGGTTGGAATGGGCTGGGCTGGAGTGGGGTTGGAATGGGGTGGGGTGGGCTTGGAATGGGGTGGGCTGGGGTGGAGTGGGGTTGGAATGGGCTCGGCTGGGGTGGAGTGGGGTTGGAATGGGCTCGGCTGGGGTGGAGTGGGGTTGGAATGGGCTGGGGTTGGAATGGGCTGGGCTGGGGTGGGGTTGGAATGGGCTGGGGTGGGGTTGGAATGGGCTGGGCTGGGGTGGAGTGGGGTTGGAATGGGGTGGAGTGGGGTTGGAATGGGCTGGGCTGGAGTGGGGGTGGGGTTGGAATGGGCTGGGCTGGAGTGGGGTTGGAATGGGGTGGGGTGGGCTGGGGTGGAATGGGCTGGGCTGGAGTGGGGTTGGAATGGGAATGGCCTGGGAACTCCTAGATCAGCACTTCTCTGAGATGCTTTATGGACTCCGGCCCAGGTCAGGTGGGTTCTGTGATCAGGACAAACTTCTGCTCTACATACTAAAAGTTGATATCTATTCCATGACCTCATTTCCTGTCTGTTAGGCTCCAGAGGAGGGGGCAGGGTCAGAGATCATGAACCTGAGTGAGAAGGTTCCCATTGGTCCCCCTGTGGAGGGGGCGGGAGCAGGGACAGGGGAGGAAGAACTCCCCCTACCTGAATGGAGCGAGAAGATGTCCCAAGGCATCCTGGCAGGTAGGGGTGTCTGTGTGTGTGGGTGTGTATGTATTTGAACATGCAGTCTGTCTGTACATCCCACCCTCCCTGCAGGTGCATCGTGGCTGAGTAAAGGGTTTGTGCGTGGAGCGGAGGCCACAGGTAAGGCCATCCAGAAAGGAGCGTCTAAGCTGAGAGAACACATCACCCCAGAGAACGTCCCGGCTGAGGTCAGCCCTGGTGTTACCAAGGGCCTGCACCACGCAAAACAGGCCACCGGGGGTGCTGTTCGCGTCAGTCAGTTCCTGGGTAAGGATATGGAGGAGGGTACAAAACAAACATGATATCTCTATGCGATGGAGGTAGCATATAAAGATCACCAAAACGTGTGTGTGTGTGTGTGTGTACACTAACACTCTTGTAAACTTGTGTTTTGTGTGTTTGCAGTGGACGGAGTGTGTACCGTAGTAGGCTGTGTGGGGGAGAAGCTAGCTCCGCATGTAAAGAAACATGGCAGTAAACTTATCCCTGAGTCCATGAAGAACACTAAAGATGGCCGCTCCAACCTGGATGGCGCTATGGTGGTGGCAGTCAGCAGCATAAAGGGTATGGAGAGAGAAAGACTCATAGTAGCGACCTCGATCCACACACAGAATATGTGGATTATCAGAGTATTTCTGAAAGTTATTTGAATGGTAGATATGCAGATTCTGTTAATAGGCCTAGCCACCTGTACTAGAATGACCTACCTGTCTGATAACCAAACTATTGTCCTGTGTATCTCTGTCTAAGGTCTCTCCGCTATGTGGACTGGTTTGGAAACTGGAGCGAAGAACATCGGCAAGAGTGTCACCTCTGAGACGGTCATGACCGTGAAGCATAAGTAAGTCCCTCTCTTTCCTCCCCCTTCTCCTCCCCCTTCTCCTCCCCTTTCCTCCTCCTTCTCCTCCCCCTTCCTCCTCCTTCTCCTCCCCCTTCCCCTTCCTCCTCCCCCTCCTCCCCCTTCTCCTCCCCCTTCCTCCTCCTCTTCTCCTCCCCCTTCTCCTCCCCCTTCTCCTTCTCCTCCCCCTTCCTCCTCCCCCTCCTCTTCCCCCTTCGCCTCCCCCTCCTCCTCCCCCTCCTCCTCCCCCTTCTCCTCCCCCTTCTCCTCCCCCTCCTCCTCCCCTCCTCCCCCCCTCCTCCCCCTTCTCCTCCTCCCCTTCCTCCACCCCCTTCTCCACCCCCTTCTCCCCCTTCTCCACCCCCTTCTCCTCCCCCTTCTCCTTCCCCTTCTCCTCCCCCTCCTCCCCTCTCCTCCCCCTTCTCCTCCCCCTTCTCCTCCCCCTTCTCTTCCCCCTTCTCCTCCCCCTTCTCCTCCCCCTTCTCTTCCCCCTTCTCTTCCCCCTTCTCTTCCCCTCCTACTTGCCCTCTCTTCTCCTCCTGTGATCTTCAATCACTCTATTTTAAGGGGCTATGCTTTCCTCTTCTCTTTGTTTCACCCCTTTCATCATGATCTTGGTGGGTCTGGGTACCAGCTAGTGTCTTCTTTAGCCCACTAGGTGCTGTCATGATCTTGGTGGGTCTGGGTACCGGCTAGTGTCTTCTTTAGCCCACTAGATGCTGTCATGATCTTGGTGGGTCTTGGTACCAGCTAGTGTCTTCTTTATCCCACTAGATGCTGTCATGATCTTGGTGGGTCTGGGTACCAGCTAGTGTCTTCTTTAGCCCACTAGGTGCTGTCATGATCTTGGTGGGTCTGGGTTCCAGCTAGTGTCTTCTTTATCCCACTAGATGCTGTCATGATCTTGGTGGGTCTGGGTACCAGCTAGTGTCTTCTTTAGCCCACTAGATGCTGTCATGATCTTGGTGGGTCTGGGTACCGGCTAGTGTCTTCTTTAGCCCACTAGGTGCTGTCATGATCTTAGTGGGTCTGGGTACCAGCTAGTGTCTTCTTTAGCCCACTAGGTGCTGTCATGATCTTGGTGGGTCTGGGTACCGGCTAGTGTCTTCTTTAGCCCACTAGGTGCTGTCATGATCTTGGTGGGTCTGGGTACTGGCTAGTGTCTTCTTTATCCCACTAGGTGCTGTCATGATCTTGGTGGGTCTGGGTACTGGCTAGTGTCTTCTTTATCCCACTAGATGCTGTCATGATCTTGGTGGGTCTGGGTACCGGCTAGTGTCTTCTTTAGCCCACTAGGTGCTGTCATGATCTTAGTGGGTCTGGGTACCAGCTAGTGTCTTCTTTATCCCACTAGGTGCTGTCATGATCTTGGTGGGTCTGGGTACCAGCTAGTGTCTTCTTTAGCCCACTAGGTGCTGTCATGATCTTGGTGGGTCTAGGTACCAGCTAGTGTCTTCTTTATCCCACTAGATGCTGTCTTTGACAAGGTAACAATGTCGTTTTGTTATTATAGGGAGAAACACACTGGCAGGATGAATTCTTGGAGCTTTGGGGAAATAATAGCTTTATTTCGTTCTTTCCACACCTTTCCTTCCCTCTCGCCCTTTATCTTCTTCTTTTCCAGATTTCGGGGTCTAGAAGGTCTTTTAGACAACCCCTCTAACTGACGGGGTGACTGAATGGTCGGGGAGTAAAGACGGAGACCTTTTGAATTGTAACCTTTTGACCTTTGTGACTGAATACTGACTGAATGCCTATGTGAATAACTCTGGTCTGGTCTGAGAACGACCCCTGATCCCTAGCCCCTGATCCCTAGCCCCTGATCCCTAGGCCCTGATCCCTAGCCCCTAGTCCATAAACCCTATTCATAGTCTTGTGTTGATCTAACCCAACATGGCTGCAGCAAATCCATTGAAAGGCTGGATGGTGGAAGGTGTAAACTATCCATCCTCATATTGCTCACCTGTCCTCAAGGCAATGGAAAGGATTATGGGTTGTTTTCAGACAGGGGTCCTGACAGGCCTGTGTGTCTGTGTCCACAGGGCAGCTAAATGCCTGTGTATATTGGGTGGTGGTGGTGACATTCTTATGTGAAGACTCTTTCCTGCTTTGTTACTAATAAACCTAATATGAAATAACGTCAGTGTCTCTCTCTGTCCTCACACATCTGTGTCCCATATGACAGACTATTCCTTATATAATGTACTACTGGTGACCAGGTCCCTTCCTCCCTCCCTATACCTCCCTCCCTCCCTACACCTTTCTCCCTCCCTACACCTTTCTCCCTCCCTACACCTCCCTCCCTACACCTTTCTCCCTCCCTACTCCTCTCTCCCTCCCTACTCCTCTCTCTCTCCCTACTCCTCTCTCTCTCCCTACTCCTCTCTCTCTCCCTACTCCTCTCTCTCTCCCTATTCCTCCCTGCCTTCTCCCTACTCCCTCTTCTCCCTCCCTACTCCTCTCTCTCTCTCCCTATTCCTCCCTGCCTTCTCCTTTCTCCCCTCCCTCCCTATTCCTCTCTCTCTCCCTACTCCTCTCTCCCTCCCTACTCCTCTCTCTCTCTCCCTATTCCTCCCTGCCTTCTCCCTACTCCTCTCTCTCTCCCTATTCCTCCCTGCCTTCTCCCTACTCCTTTCTTCCCTCCCCTCCCTCCCTACTCCTCTCTCTCTCTCCCTATTCCTCCCTGCCTTCTCCTTTCTCCCCTCCCTCCCTACTCCCTCTTCTCCCTCCCTACTCCCTCTCTCTCTCTCCCTATTCCTCCCTCCCTACTCCCTCTTCTCCCTCCCTACTCCTCTCTCCCCTCCTCATGCCTTCCACTAAACCCACCCACTTCTACCTCCCTCCCTACTCCTCTCTCCCTCCCTACTCCCTCTCTCCCTCCCTACTCCCTCTTCTTCCTCCCCTCCCTCCCTTCTCCCTCCCTATTCCTCTCTCCCCTCCTCATGCCTTCCACTAAACCCACCCACTTCTACTCATCCTATGATGAAGGTACGGTGATGACGTGAGCAAAGCCACGAACACGGGCATCCAATCAGTGATCAACGTGGGCGTGGCCGCGTTCAACGTGGACAACTTGGGTATCAAGGGTGTCCTGAAGACCGCCGGAAAACAGACCGCTAAAGCTGTGGTCAAAGAGCGAAACAATACCCCGCAGGTCGCAGTCGGAGACCACAACCACAACGGAGGACCAGAGGAGAAAGAGATGTGGGAGAGGAAGAAGGATGAGGAAGACAAGAAATAGATGTCATACTCATTTATGTGGCTCTTGTCTATTTGGCCCCTATACATTTTAGCCCCGATATCTTTAAGCTGTGTTCATAGGCCCCTATATCTTAAGAACCACTCTGTGTGCTAATAGGCCCCTATATCTTTTGGCCCCTCAGTGTGTCAATAGACCGTGATATATTTTATCCCCTCTCTGTGCTAATAGACTCATATCTTTTGGCCCTCTCTGTGTTCATAGGCCCCTATATCTTTTGGCCCTCTCTGTGTTCATAGGCCCCTATATCTTTTGGCCCCTCAGTGTGTCAATAGGCCGTGATATATTTTATCCCCTCTCTGTGCTAATAGACTCATATCTTTTGGCCCTCTCTGTGTTCATAGGCCCCTATATCTTTTGGCCCTCTCTGTGTACATAGGCCCTATATCTTTTGGCCCTCTCTGTGTTCATAGGCCCCTATATCTTTTGGCCCCTCAGTGTGTCAATAGGCCGTGATATATTTTATCCCCTCTCTGTGCTAATAGACTCATATCTTTTGGCCCTCTCTGTGTTCATAGGCCCCTATATCTTTTGGCCCTCTCTGTGTACATAGGCCCCTATATCTTTTGGCCCTCTCTGTGTTCATAGGCCCCTATATCTTTTGGCCCTCTCTGTGTTCATAGGCCCCTATATCTTTTGGCCCTCTCTGTGTTCATAGGCCCCTATATCTTTTGGCCCTCTCTGTGTTCATATATCTGAATGGGGTAAATACTGTACATGTAAGAATCATGGCTTTTCACTGCCTCCAGTTTGCAAAAAGGAGCTCGCATCATATTGTTTTAAAATCTATCCAGACCTTTCGCTGTAGGGTGAAGTTGCCCCTAAAAGCTGATCTTGGGTGCTGTTTTGTTCCATCTCACCTTACTGTATGTAGACTACTTAACTGTTCATTCCTCTGAATGTTGGAGCCATATTAAATGAAGGATATGTTTCATAGAATGTGTAATATATAACATATTTGTATCTGTGCCAAAATATACTGATATATCAATGACACTGTTGTTGATTTTCTCTGTGCTGTTTGTACTTAAACTGTCTATTTTATTATTCAGTCATTTGTTATGAAAGGATTTTCTGTCATGTTATTGTTGCTTCATGCCCTTTGATTGATTGTCAGATCAGATGGATCAGAAATAGAATCGATTCACAAATAATAATAATAATATTTCGTTTATTTGAACTGAAACGCATGTAAGAGCCGCATACAACAGTGCCGTCGTTTTTCAAAACGCAGGTGACGCGCTACTCCTTCAGATCCTCTGAAATCAACTTCCGACAACGTGCAGGACACGACTGTCTCCATTGGCAACGAGGAGAACAAACTTTTGAGTTGATGGCAACGTTGAGAAGAACATCATGGGAGATGCGGACTTCAGCAAATACGATTTAGCACGTTTACAGGACGAGTTGGCGCAGGAGAGAGAGATGAAGTAAGTGCAACGTGTATTGTAAGGGAATGTATTTATAGTGAAGGATACCTGAAGAAAATAGGACCTCTGAAATAGAAATGGATGGCCAACCATTCAGTAAAGTATATTTTTACCCGACCCTCCCTGAACGCTCACTCCCTTATACCCAAAATAATAATTTCAACAACGTCGCTAGCAGAGAACCCGCCTAGACTGCGGTCAAGTGAACCGACAATCACCAAATGCAGTTAAGCCATCCGCTCTTTAGTTTCCGCCTGAATATTTATGCGCGAATACACTACACGGTAATGCGTATTTTTCTGGAAACGGAGTCATATACACAGACGTTTTTAAATGTATTTTGTTTAAATCGACAAGTCATCTCTGTGCTCTTCCTCTACAGCTGACCAGGACGTCAGTAGGCCTGGTACACGTGTACAGATATTACATTTTTGGGGGGGAATTAGACAAATACATTTTATTTTCGTGAGGAAGCCTTTGACCCGCCTGCTGAAGTACCACCGTACACAGCACAGACATTGGTCAGGCAGCACAAATTAGCACGAGCAGGGCCGGGCCGGGGATCATGATTGGGAACGTCTATCCAATGCATTGTAGCCTAGTTTTATATACACCATCCCAGCAGCTCCAAAAATTGTAAAGAAAGTACATTTTCTTACAAATATAACTTTGCCCTGTCAATCAATCAATCAATCAAATGTATTTATAAAGCCCTTCATACATCAGCTGAAAACTCAAAGAGCTGTACAGAAACCCAGCCTAAAACCCCCAAACAGCAAGCAATGCTGGTGTAGAAGCACGGTGGCTAGCAAAACCCCCCTAGAAAGGCCAGAACCTAGTAAGAAACCTAGAGAGGAACCAGGCTCTCCGAGCATGCTCTTGGTATATCGTAGGCTTGCAGCCTATAGTATAGGTTAAGGATCATTCGATAGCGACTCCACAAGGCCGTACTTGATATTGCGCGCCCAGCAGAGAATCAGGGATGAGGGGCAGCATCGGGCACAAATCAAGATACAATAAAGCAACTAATTCTCAATGACTGAGCAATATGACATTTTATCGATTGTAAATTACATGACCCTCTCCTGGAATTAAACATCAACAAATACTAAACCCTCCCCATGACTGAAATTGAAAAAGCTCGACCCTCCCCCATTTTCCTCCGGGTCACACTTGTGTAAATTTGGTAGTTATACTATCACCAATCCACATGAAATGCCTGTCTGTCTGTCTCTCTGTCTCTGTCTCTGTCTCTCTGTCTCCCTCTGTCTCTGTCTGTCTCTCTCTCTGTCTCTGTCTCTCTCTGTCTCTGTCTCCCTCTGTCTCTCTCTCCTCTCTGTCTCTCTCTCTCTGTCTTTCTCTCTCTGTCTCTGTCTGTCTCTGTCTCCCCTCTCTCTCTCTCTGTCTCTGTCTCTGTCTGTCTCTGTCTCCCTCTGTCTCTCTCTCTGTCTCTCTCTCTCTCTCTGTCTCTCTCTCTCTCTCTGTCTCTCTCTCTCTCTCTCTCTCTCTGTCTCTCTCTGTCCTCTCTCTGCTCTCTGTCTCTATCTCTGTCTGTCTCTCTCTCTGTCTCTCTCTCTGTCTCTCTCTCTGTCTCTGTCTCTCTCTCTGTCTCTCTCTCTCTCTCGCTCTCCTCTCTCTCTCTCTGTTCTCTGTCTCTGTCTCTCTCTCTCTCTCTCTCTCTCTGTCTCTTCTCTCTGTCTTCTCTCTCTCTCTCTCTCTCCTCTCTGTCTCCTCTGTCTCTCTCTCTGTCTCTCTCTGTCTCTCTCTCTGTCTCTTCTCTGTCTCTCTCTCTGTCTCTCTCTCTCTCTGTCTCTCTCTCTCTCTTGTCTCTCTCTCTCTCTGTCTCCCTCTGTCTCTCTCTCTGTCTCTCTCTGTCTCTCTCTCTGTCTCTCTCTCTGTCTCTCTCTCTGTCTCTCCTCTCTGTCTCTCTCTCTGTCTCTCTCTCTGTCTCTCTCTCTCTCTCTCTCTCTCTCTGTCTCGGTCTCTCTCTCTGTCTCTCTCTCTCTCTCTCTCTCTCTCTGTCTCTCTCTCTGTCTCTCTCTGTCTCTCTCTCTGTCTCTCTCTCTCTCTCTCTCTGTCTCTCTCTCTCTCTCTCTCTGTCTCTCTCTCTGTCTCTCTCTCTGTCTCTCTCTCTGTCTCTCTCTCTGTCTCTCTCTCTGTCTCTCTCTCTGTCTCTCTCTCTCTCTCTCACTCCTGCCTATAGAGAGATGCTGCAGGAGTCTGTGTGTGATCTGGGGAGCACCATGACAGAGTTGGAGGAGAGACCTAAACAGTGTGAACCTTGAGGGTGAGTCTGTATGGTGTGTGTGAACAGGGAGAGTGAGTCTGTATGGTGTGTGTGGACAGGGAGGGTGAGTCTGTATGGTGTGTGTGAACTTTGAGGGTGAGTCTGTATGGTGTGTGTGTGAACTTTGAGGGTGAGTCTGTATGGTGTGTGTGAACTTTGAGGGTGAGTCTGTATGGTGTGTGTGTGAACTTTGAGGGTGAGTCTGTATGGTGTGTGTGTGAACTTTGAGGTTAACCAAAGGTTAACCAAACAGCTTATTTTCTTATCAATTTCTTTCTTTCTTTAAATGCAAATTTCCTGCAATTCTACACATTTATGTGTGTTCATATGATGTCAGGAGTCGAATCTCCGCCCCCAAAAATGTTTTGAGTTTTACTATTGACTGACCTAGTTGGTTAGTAGTGTTGCTATGGCAGCTGAAGCATGGCTCCATGTGAGAAGGTCACGTAGTTCAGTGAACTAATGGAATAAACACACAAGCCTGTTCACTTGATTAAATATGATGTAGCAACATATCACAGTATGTTACATTAAACATTGTGTAGTGTAAAGCATGTTGAGTGTGGGGATGTGTATCCTCTTGCCAGGTAATGAGTGGAAGACCCGGTATGACACGCAGGTGGAGCTGAACGGTCGGCTGAAACGTCAGATCACACTTGTTCACGAAAAAATGGAGGACCTGCGGAGAAACCCCATGGGTAATAGGAAGGACATGTTAAACACACACGCATACACACGCACACAAGGGAAATTATTTAGTGGATTTTTAGGGTGCTTTTGAGGTGACCCCCACATGCTTTCTATGTGTCTTTGCAGATCGATTAGCCTCGATACGATCCTATTATGAGGTCCCATTGGTGAGTTCTTACATATATTGGACTATTTTATGGTATATTATATACTGTATATTATAGATATTATATTATATACTGTATATTATAGGTATTATATACTGTATATTATAGATATTATATTATATACTGCATATTATTGATATATTATATGCTGCATATTATAGATATTATAATATATACTGCATATTATAATATCATTTTATATACTGTATATTATAGATATTGTATTATATACTGTATATTATAGATATTATATTATATACTGTATATTATAGATATTATATTATATACTGAGTAATATAGATATTATATTATAGATATTATATTATATACTGCATATTAGATATTATATACTGTATATTATAGATATTATACTATATACTGCATATCAATCTACCCACAATTCTCCATAATGACAAAGCAAAACATGTTTTTAGAAATGTTTGCAAATGTATAAAAAATTACAAACAGAAATACATTATTTTCGTAAGTATTCAGACCCTTTGCTATGAGACTCGAAATTTGAGCTCAGGTGCATCCTGTTTCCATTGATCATTCTTGAGATGTTTCTACAACTTGATTGGAGTCCACCTGTGGTAAATTAATTGATTGGTCATCTTGTCTATATAAGGTCCCTCAAACCAAGTCATGAGGTCGAAGGAATTGTCTTTAGAGCGCCGGGACAGGATTGTACTGTATATGTTATGGATTATTATATTATATACTGTATATTTTTTATATATATTAGATTGACAGTCAGACAGATCCACATGGGTGATTGGAGAGAGATGAACACAACACCAATAGAACACACAGAACCAACCAGTGGTGCCAGACCAGACTAGACCAGGCCGGACCAGACAAGACCAGATCAGACCAAGCCAGACCAGACCAGACCAGACCAGCTGCCACTTTAGATAACTGTGCTGATGTAGACAGAATAAACCTGACTTTAATCACAGCTCAGTAATCACTGGATTACGCACTAAATCAGAGAACACACTCCTTATTGTTTGTGTGTGTGTGTGTGTGTGTGTGAGCACGCCTGGCAGATGGTAATTAGTATATCTGGGGAGGGTGAATGTGGTCTGCATGAGTGTTGGGGAAAGAGAAAAGGAGAGAGAGAAAGAGAGAGTGACAGGAGAGACAGAGAGATAGAGATATACAGGCCTAGGGAGAGAGCGAGAGAGAGAGAGAGAGATACAGGCCTAGAGACAGAGAGAGAGAGAAACAGAGAGAGAGGAGATACAGGCCTAGAGAGAACGAGACAGCGACAGTGTGACAAGAATGCAAAGACCTACAGAGTTGAGTGGAGAGAGAATAACAACTTTCCTTTCAAATTTAAGGGAGATATAGAGAGGGTTATACATTCCACCTGCAATTCTCTAGTCAGAATAACAGTTGTTTGTTAGTTAGTGCCAACAACAGAAGGTTAAAGATGTCCTCCAGCCATTTAAATAAGATAAAAATAAAGATAAGCCAAGTATAAATACAGTAAAGTACACACACACTAAATACATTCAAGTATAAATACAGTAAAGTACACACACACTAAATACATTCAAGTATAAATACAGTAAAGTACACACACACTAAATACATTCAAGTATAAATACAGTAAAGTACACACACAAAAAATGGTTGGAGGTCATCTTACAGTGGGATCAGACCATAATGTCTGTGCTGTGTTCTCTAGTCTAGTGGCGCGATGCTAACTAGCCTCGGAGATCTCTTTCTGTTCTCTAGTCTAGTGGCGCGATGCTAACTAGCCTCGGAGATCTCTTTCTGTTCTCTAGTCTAGTGGTGTGATGCTAACTAGCCTCGGAGATCTCTTTCTGTTCTCTAGTCTAGTGGTGCGATGCTAACTAGCCTCGGAGACCTCTTTCTGTTTTCTAGTCTAGTGGTGTGATGCTAACTAGCCTTGGAGATCTCTTTCTGTTCTCTAGTCTAGTGGTGCGATGCTAACTAGCCTCAATGACCTCTTTCTGTTCTCTAGTCTAGTGGTGCGATGCTAGCTAGCCTCGGTGACCTCTTTCTGTTCTCTAGTCTAGTGGTGCGATGCTAGCTAGCCTCACTGACCTCTTTCTGTTCTCTAGTCTAGTGGCACGATGCTAGCGGATGTTACTGACGCTATTGACGTTACTGGACGTATCTGACGTGATTGACGTTACTGATGTATCTGACGTGATTGACGTTACTGACGTATCTGATGTAACTGACGTTACTGATGTTTCTGCGAAGAACAGACATTTGTTTGTCTTCCTCTGTTATTACTCGACATGTCAATCATGACTGTCTCTGTTTGATGACTAGACCAGGAGTTAAGCTGGAGAGGGAAACCTCTGGGCCCTGTACATGACTAGACCAGGAGTTAACCTGGACATGGAAACCTCTGGGCCCTGTACATGACTAGACCAGGAGTTAACCTGGACATGGAAACCTCTGGGCCCTGTACATGACTAGACCAGGAGTTAACCTGGACAGGGAAACCTCTGGGCCCTGTACATGACTAGACCAGGAGTTAAGCTGGACAGGGAAACCTCTGGGCCCTGTACATGACTAGACCAGGAGTTAAGCTGGACAGGGAAACCTCTGGGCCCTGTACATGACTAGACCAGGAGTTAAGCTGGACAGGGAAACCTCTGGGCCCTGTAGTTCTAGTTTATAACTGGGCCCTGTAGTTGTTCCTGGTCAGGTGGTCATGGTGTGTTTGACTCTATTTCCCAGGATGCACTGAGGCAGAGGCTGAAGGTCCTGACCAATGAGAAGGCAGCGCTGCAGGGTCAGCTGTTAGACTGCAGACTGAGGATCGAACAGGAGGGGAAGGTCTATTTGTATCTGTTTCTCTCTGTTTCTCTGTTTCTCTCTGTTTCTCTCTTTCTGTTTCTCACTTTCTGTTTCTCTCTGTTTCTCTCTTTCTGTTTCTCTGTTTCTCTCTGTTTCTCTCTGTTTCTCTCTCTGTTTCTCTCTCTGTTTCTCTCTGTTTCTCTCTTTCTGTTTCTCTCTCTGTTTCTCTCTCTGTTTCTCTCTCTGTTTCTCTCTCTCTGTTTCTCTCTCTCTGTTTCTCTCTCTCTGTTTCTCTGTTTCTCCCTCTCATTCTCTCTCTCTCACTCTCTCTCTCTTGTCGGACTGTTTATCCATTTGTTTATTTGTTTTTTGTCCGATCAGATTACGGTGTGTCACGTTTATGAGAATAAGGCTAAAATCGGCCTGTATTAGCACCTACTAATCTATAATCCCTTTCTGTTTTTCATCAATATAGCCACACAGCACACTGACCATCCCATGTGACATTTTATGCTCGGTAATTGTGAGACAGAACAACATGTCCTCGTGAATAACATTCCCGACATGTAGCAAACAAATGTCAACGCGTCTCGGCCCTCACACCTAACGTCCATTTGGAGTTTTGACTCGTTCAGTCAGAGTTTCCTCTAGATTGCTAACAATAGCATCAATTCTTAGTTTCACAGTGTTATCTGACAAAGGTATTGATGTGAGTTTCTGTGCCTCTGCCTCCCAACACGATGTTTTCACCATATCAACCGGTAATATCATAGTCTCTGCGATAGTGTGTGGTTTCACAGCGTAGAGAGCCGAGCCGTGCACCATGGGAAAGATTCAAGTGCAACAGTTAAGTGCAGCCTTTTCTCATGATCTAAGTCTGCTCACTGGTTAAATTTGATCTTTTAGATTTGAATTATTTTCATTTAGACTTTTAAGGTCAACCACATTTTATATATTATTTTTTTGTTAGTCATATCAGGTGACCCCGCATGGGGTTGTGACCCCTAGTTTGGGAACCACTTCTTTATGGTGTAGATACCTCGACCCTCTAATCTGAAAGACCTGTTGGTGTAGATATCTAGACTCTAATCTGAAAGACCTGTTGGTGTAGATATCTAGACTCTAATCTGAAAGACCTGTTGGTGTAGATATCTAGACTCTAATCTGAAAGGCCTGTTGGTGTAGAAATCTAGACTCTCTAATCTGAAAGACCTGTTGGTGTAGATATCTAGACCCTCTAATCTGAAACACCTGTTGGTGTAGATATCTAGACATACCATCAGTTCATATGATTAGTCTGACCCTTACCTTACACTCATTAAAAAAAAGAAGTGCGCTTGCAATACTCTGACTTACTCATTCTTTCATGTCTCACTTTCTCTCTTTTAATTCCCAGGCCTTTTATAAAGCCAACGCAGTGAGGCGTGTGTATCTGTCAGAAATAGCTAAGGTAAGCATCGTCTTCTCACATCGGTCCTTCCTCCTATGAGGCAGAACTTCTGGCAAAGACCAGAGAACGACACACACACACACACACACACACACACACACACACACACACACACACACACACACACACACACACACACACACACACAGTCCTATTGACTGACTGCCACTATGAAATATAGCAGCTATATAGAGAGAGAACATTGTGCAGTTGGAGAGGTGGTGTCTGTCTGTGTGTGTGTGTGTGTCTGTTCTCAGCCCTACTTTCTCATTCACCCTCTAGAGTTCCCTCTCCAATGATGCAGTGCTATTGGTCTCCCTCCCTCCCTCCCTCCCTCCGCTCCCCTCCCTCCCTCCCCTCCGCCCCTCCCTCCCTCCCCTCCCTCCCTCCCCTCGCTCCCCTCCCCTCCCCTCGCTCCCCTCCCTCCCTCCCTCCCAAACACACACACACTCATATATATATATATATTACACTCATACAGTGCCGTTGGTCTCCCTCCCTCTCTGTCACACACACACACACACACACACACAGAGAGGAGAGAGGAAAGAACTGAGTCAAGGACTTTCAGCCTTGTTTTCTTTCACACACACACACACACACACACACACACACACACACACACACACACACACACACACACACACACACACACTCACCCAGACATGTACTCATGTACAGGTATTCAAATCTATTCAGATTATAAGGAAGCTACATCAATGTCTGTGTGATAGAAAATCTATTTTGCTGTGTCACAGTTGTCATCAACCCTGGATGTCACCAGGCGTCAATACCAGGTCCAGCCACAGAGGGAGAGGGCGCCAGAGAGCCAGCAGTACCCTGTCCAGCCACACAGGGCACCAGAGAGCCATATGAGGAAGTGAGTTCGTGCAGCCTCGAACCACAGATCTAGGATCAGTTTACTAGCCCATCCAATCCTAAAAGTCACCATGATATGGGGGTGGAATTATATCTGATCGTGGAACTGTAGTTATTTAAGGACATTTCTGACTCAATACAAACATGTCTACTCATCTGTGCTCTCTCTCACTCTCATGACTACATTCTGTAGTAGGGGCCCCATATTGTAGAACTACATTCTGTAGTAGGGGCCCCATATTGTAGAACTACATTCTGTAGTAGGGGCCCCATATTGTAGAACTACATTCTGTAGTAGGGGCCCCATATTGTGTAACTACATTCTGTAGTAGGGGCCCCATATTGTATAACTACATTCTGTCAGTGTCTGTCAAATTAAGGTCTGCTGGTGGATTATTAAACACACACACACACACACACACACACATTTCAACTACACAGATTAAGAGATATCATTGGGTTTGTGACTGTGATGGGTTGTGAATGACTTTGAACTTCACTTGACATGTTTTGAGTTGACAGCTCAAAAGAATTCCGTCAAGGCAGCTTGAGTTGTCAAAGTCAGAATATGTTCTGAAATCAACTTCTCAATGCCGGTTATTTCGTTATGTAAGGTAGTAGTACTTTTATCATAACATTGCTTTTAAAAATCCTCTGATATCATCTTTATAATGTATCAAATCTGAAAATGATGAAGATGTTGATGTTTCATTTGTATGTTTGTTTATTCATAAAATACATCCATCCATCCATCCATCCATCTGTTCCATCCATATGTTACATCCATCCATCCATCCATCCATCTGTTCCATCCATATGTTACATCCATCCATCCATCCATCCATCTGTTCCATCCATATGTTCCATCCATCCATATGTTCCATATGTTCCATCCATATGTTCCATCCATCCATATGTTCCATATGTTCCATCCATATGTTCCATCCATATGTTCCATATGTTCCATCCATCCATATGTTCCATCCATCCATATGTTCCATATGTTCCATCCATCCATCCATATGTTCCATCCATCCATATGTTCCAATCATCCATCCATATGTTCCAATCATCCATCCATATGTTCCAATCATCCATCCATATGTTCCATCCATCCATCCATATGTTCCATCCATATGTTAGATCCATCCATATGTTCCATCCATCCATCCATATGTTCCATCCATCCATCCATATGTTCCATCCATCCATCCATATGTTCCATCCATCCATATGTTCCATCCATCCATCCATATGTTCCATCCATCCATATGTTCCATATGTTCCATCCATCCATTCCATATGATCCATCCATATGTTCCATATGTTCCATCCATCCATATGTTCCATATGTTCCATCCATCCATTCCATATGATCCATCCATATGTTCCATATGTTCCATCCATCCATATGTTCCATCCATCCATCCATATGTTCCATATGTTCCATCCATATGTTCCATCCATCCATATGTTCCATATGTTCCATCCATCCATATGTTCCATATGTTCCATCCATCCATATGTTCCATCCATCCATCCATATGTTCCATCCATCCATCCATATGTTCCATCCATCCATATGTTCCATATGTTCCATCCATATGTTCCATATGTTCCATCCATATGTTCCATCCATCCATCCATATGTTCCATCCATATGTTCCATCCATCCATATGTTCCATATGTTCCATCCATCCATATGTTCCATATGATCCATCCATATGTTCCATCCATCCATATGTTCCATATGATCCATCCATATGTTCCATATGTTCCATCCATATGTTCCATCCATCCATATGTTCCATCCATATGTTCCATCCATCCATATGTTCCATCCATCCATATGTTCCATATGTTCCATCCATCCATCCATATGTTCCATCCATCCATCCATATGTTCCATCCATCCATATGTTCCATATGTTCCATATGTTCCATCCATCCATATGTTCCATCCATCCATCCATCCATATGTTCCATCCATCTCTCTCTCTCTCTCTCTCTGACAGGGGGAAGCAGACCAGTAAGCAGTCAGGAAGAGAGGGAGGAGGAGGAAGAGAGGGAGGAAGTGGTGGAGGAAGAGACAGAGGAAGTGAGGAAGGAAGAGGAGGAGGAAAAGAGGGAGGAAGAGGAGTCAGGAAGGCTGAGTTGGGGAGCAGGTTACCCATACTGAAACACTGAGTCACCTTTCATATATATATATATATATACAACAATGCTGGTTTGATTTGTGTAATAAAATTGTCTCACTGGTAATGTGGTGTGTATTTATACCCTAATGTTCTTTTTTGAGATCTGTGGGGATGACAGGATTGAATTGAAGAAAAAAGGAGTTGTAGCATGGAGGAGTGGGAAGGAGAAGGGAGGAGAGGAAAGAATGGAAGGAAATAGGAAGTGGAGAAGGGCTAGAGAGGGGATGGGATGAAGAGGGGATAGAGGAGAAGGGCTGGAGAGGGGATGGGATGAAGAGGGGATAGAGGAGAAGGGCTGGAGAGGGGATAGAGGGGACGGGATGAAGAGGGGATAGAGGAGAGGAGAAGGGATGAAGAGGGGATAGAGGAGGGGATGGGATGAAGAGGGGATAGAGGAGAGGAGAAGGGATGAAGAGGGGATAGAGGAGAAGGGATGAGGAGAGGAGAAGGGATGAGGAGGGGATAGAGGAGATGAAGAGGGGACGGGATGAGGGGATAGAGGAGAAGGGATGAGGAGGGGATAGAGGAGAGGAGGGGAGACGGGATGAAGAGGGGATGGGATGAGGGGAGAAGGGATGAAGATGGGATAGAGGAGAGAAGGGATGGAGAGGGGATAGAGGAGGGGATGGGATGAGGAGGGGATAGAGGAGAGAAGGGATGGAGAGGGGATAGAGGAGATGAAAACGGATGAGGAGTGGATAGAGGAGAGGAAAATGGATGAGGAGGGGATAGAGGAGAGAAATGGATGAGGGGATAGAGGAGAAGGGATGAGTAGGGGATAGAGAAGGGATGAAGAGGGGATAGAGGAGAGGGGACGGGATGAGGAGAGGAGAAGGGATGAGGAGGGGATAGAGGAGATGAGGAGGGGATAGAGGAGAGGGGACGGGATGAGGAGAGGAAAACGAATGAGGAAGGCATAGAGGGGAAGGGATGAGGAGAGACCAGAATTGAATAGTCCTGCTGTGGGGTTTTGGGCCTTATTTACATATTTCCCAGGGTACCTTTCGGCTTGAATTTTCTCGTTACCAGTACACCCATGACTGTTTGCTAGTGATAGAGAAGTGGTTGTCACATTCGTTCATTTTCAGTCCTGTGACCTGAACCAAGTGAGTGAACATGATGTCATTGAACTTTAATTATTTAAGATGAATCAATGCATATTTCATAGGGCCATCTTTTGAGAGTTTTACCCTAATGCAATGGCATGAAACGTCTGGTTTACAGGCCACAGCAGGCCTGGAAATCACATTATGCTGGCTTGCAAAGTGTTGTGTATCCCTCCAGCCAGAGTGGGTATATCCAACATTTGGAGAAAAACATTTACCTGCAACCTGCATTCAGAATGACTGCCTGGGTTGGGAAGACTAAGACATGAGATTAACTTAAACATCTAAACTGAAACAAACACTTCATTAGCGCGTGCAATAAGTACAAGTAAAAGATTAGAATAGTAAAAAAATATATATATATTTATGATTTTCATATTGTGTAGCATGAGATGAATTAATCAATCAATGTGCATGCCAAAAACACAGATATTGAAACCAACCATTACAAAAAGAGCATGCTGGGAAATATGATAATGATTGGTGGTTATTAACACCAACAGTGTGGTTATTTTACACCACTAAGTGTAAATTAACTCTCGAATCAACACTGGAAATGTTACACTGAAAAATCAACACTAGTTAATTAACACTGACCCATTTGCTGTGTGCTCTGAAAGGGACACAGCTGTAGGCTTCCATACATTTAAACAACCCCCTCCCACACACACACACACACACACTACCTCCCACACACACACACACACTACCTCCTACACACACTACCTCCTACACACACACACACACACACTACCTCCCACACACACACACACACACTACCTCCCACACACACACACACACACTACCTCCTACACACACTACCTCCTACACACACACACACACACACACACTACCTCCTACACACACTACCTCCTACACACACACACACACACACACACACACACACACACACACACACACACTACCTCCTACACACACACACACACTACCTCCCACACACACACACACACACTACCTCCTACACACACACACACACACACACACTACCTCCTACACACACTACCTCCCACACACACACACACACTACCTCCTACACACACACACACACTACCTCCCACACACACACACACACTACCTCCTACACACACACACACACACACACACACACACACACACACACACTACCTCCTACACACACACACACACACACACACACTACCTCCTACACACACACACACACACACACTACCTCCTACACACACACACACACACTACCTCCCACACACACACACACACTACCTCCTACACACACACACACACACTGTGTATACTACCTCCTACACACACACACACACACACTACCTCCTACACACACACACACACACTGTGTATACTACCTCCTACACACACACACACACTACCTCCTACACACACACACACACACTGTGTATACTACCTCCTACACACACACACACACTACCTCCTACACACACACACACACACTGTGTATACTACCTCCTACACACACACACACACTACCTCCTACACACACACACACACACTGTGTATACTACCTCCTACACACACACACACACACTACCTCCTACACACACACACACACACACACACTACCTCCTACACACACACACACACACACACACACACTACCTCCTACACACACACACACACACACACACTACCTCCTACACACACACACACACACACACACACACACACACACACACACACACACACTACCTCCTACACACACACACACACACACACACACACACACACACACACACACACACACACACACACACACACACACACACACACACACACTGTGTATACTACCTCCTACACACACACACACACACACACACACACACACACACACACACACACACACACACACACACACACACACACACACACACACACACACACACACACACACTGTGTATACTACACACACACTACCTCCTACACACACACACACACACTGTGTATACTACCTCCTACACACACACACACACACTACCTCCTACACACACACACACACACACACACACACACACACACACACACACACACACTGCGTATACTACCTCCTACACACACACACACACACACACACACACACTACCTCCTACACACACACACACACACACACACACACACACTATCTCCTACACACACACACACACACACACACACACTGTGTATACTACCTCCTACACACACACACACACACACACACACACACACCACACACACACACACACACACACACACACACACACACCACACACACACACACACACACACACACACACACACACACACTGTGTATACTACCTCCTACACACACACACACACACACACTACCTCCTACACACACACACACACCACACACACACTACCTCCTACAACCTCCCGCATTACATAAACAATACTGGATCATCGTCACAAACATTTGAATATTTGAATATCTAAACCAATCAGCCAGATGTCCAACTCAAACTACGACATCATATTATAACTGTAAGCATTCTCAGCTGCTACATCTCTGCAAAATACAGAGTTGTTGCTGTTCCTTATTTTCCGAAGGTACTGTCCAACTGTCTATAATAATTACTGTAGACAGCCCAATGTCCAACTGTCTATAATAATTACTGTAGACAGCCCAATGTCCAACTGTCTATAATAATTACTGTAGACAGCCCAATGTCCAACTGTCTATAATAATTACTGTAGACAGCCCAATGTCCAACTGTCTATAATAATTACTGTAGACAGCCCAATGTCCAACTGTCTATAATAATTACTGTAGACAGCCCAATGTCCAACTGTCTATAATAATTACTGTAGACAGCCCAATGTCCAACTGTCTATAATAATTACTGTAGACAGCCCAATGTCCAACTGTCTATAATAATTACTGTAGACAGCCCAATGTCCAACTGTCTACAATAGTTACTGTAGACAGCCCAATGTCCAACTATGTCTACAATAGTTACTGCAGACAGCCCAATGTCCAACTATGTCTACAATAGTTACTAGAGACAGCCCAATGTCCAACTGTCTACAATAGTTACTGTAGACAGCCCAATGTCCAACTCTGTCTACAATAGTTACTGTAGACAGCCCAATGTCCAACTGTCTACAATAGTTACTGTAGACAGCCCAATGTCCAACTATGTCTACAATAGTTACTAGAGACAGCCCAATGTCCAACTGTCTACAATAGTTACTGTAGACAGCCCAATGTCCAACTGTCTACAATAGTTACTGTAGACAGCCCAATGTCCAACTGTCTACAATAGTTACTGTAGACAGCCCAATGTCCAACTATGTCTACAATAGTTACTGTAGACAGCCCAATGTCCAACTGTCTACAATAGTTACTGTAGACAGCCCAATGTCCAACTGTCTACAATAGTTACTAGAGACAGCACAATGTCCAACTGTCTACAATAGTTACTGTAGACAGCCCAATGTCCAACTATGTCTACAATAGTTACTGTAGACAGCCCAATGTCCAACTGTCTACAATAGTTACTGTAGACAGCCCAATGTCCAACTGTCTACAATAGTTACTGTAGACAGCCCAATGTCCAACTATGTCTACAATAGTTACTGTAGACAGCCCAATGTCCAACTATGTCTACAATAGTTACTACAGACAGACCAATGTCCAACTGTCTACAATAGTTACTGTAGACAGCCCAATGTCCAACTGTCTACAATAGTTACTAGAGACAGCCCAATGTCCAACTATCTCTACAACAGTTACTACAGACAGCCCAATGTCCAACTGTCTACAATAGTTACTGTAGACAGCCCAATGTCCAACTGTCTACAACAGTTACTACAGACAGCCCAATGTCCAACTGTCTACAATAGTTACTACAGACAGCCCAGACCAATGTCCAACTGTCTACAACAGTTACTGTAGACAGCCCAGCCCAATGTCCAACTGTCTACAACAGTTACTACAGACAGCCCAATGTCCAACTGTCTACAATAGTTACTACAGACAGCCCAGACCAATGTCCAACTGTCTACAACAGTTACTACAGACAGCCCAGCCCAATGTCCAACTGTCTACAATAGTTACTGTAGACAGCCCAGCCCAATGTCCAACTGTCTACAACAGTTACTACAGACAGCCCAGACCAATGTCCAACTGTCTACAATAGTTACTACAGACAGCCCAATGTCCAACTGTCTACAATAGTTACTACAGACAGCCCAATGTCCAACTGTCTACAATAATGTTACTAATCTCTCCTTCCTCCCAAAGTGTGCACTTGTTCACTTGCCTCCATGGATTTGAAAGGAAAAGACTGGCAAATGGAAACTCCTTCTAGCCTGCGTCTACACCAATCAGATGCTTTTACATTTGTGGGAAGTAGTGAATGAGTGCACACTTCAGGAAGAAGGAGAGATAATTAGGACGCAGCCAATCGAGAGCTTGGGACTAGAAGGTTCTATTTGGGGGAAAAAAAGAGGATTCTAAAATAATTGGCTATGAAGTTCTGAAGCCTCATTGGTTTGAAATGGTGCCAGTCATTTTTATTTTTTTATACCTCTACTGCAGAGGATGAGTTCATTTGAGTTTTAACTGCACCTCAGACTGCAGCCCAAATAAATGCTTCACAGAGTTCAAGTAACAGAACACATCTCAACATCAACTGTTCAGAGGAGACTGGGTGCAGTTACATAGTCTGGTGGCCATTTGATTAATTGTTCAGCAGTCTTATGGCTTGTCATACACGGCTGTTCATTTAAAGAGACTATGGTTGGAGTAACCTGTCAGTCAAGACTGTTATTTTAAAGAGACTATGGTTGGAGTTACCTGTCAATCAAGACTGTTCATTTAAAGAGACTAGGATTTGAGGCATGGGTTTAGGTCAGAGACAGTAAATGAACTGATTAGTTGAGTCTTCATTTTCCTGTATAACAAGGCTACAATAAATGGGGCAACAATAGATGTCAGTTGAAGTACAGGACAACCACCTCTACAGTATGGATCTCTATTATTAAAAGGGACAGAGTTTGATTCCCTGGCACGTTAAGATAAACACTGGACTAATTCTTTATCAGGTAGCTCTACCGTTTGTTTCATATGTGTAGCTTAACATGTGTGTAGCTACACCGCCTCTACGCTCTAACCGCTAGGCAGGTAGCCTAGTGGTTAGAGCGTAGAGGCGGCAGGTAGCCTAGTGGTTAGAGCGTAGGGCCAGTACCCGAAAGGTTGGTGGCTTGAATCCCTGAGCTGACAAGGTAAAAATTGTTAAAGGTAAGGTAAAAACTGGTAAAAGGTAAAAAGGTAAAAACTGCCCTGAACAAGGCAGTTGTCCCACCTTTCCCCGATAGGCCGTCATTGTAAATAAGAATTTGTTCTTAACTGACTTGCCTAGTTAAATAAAGGTAAAATTACATTTAAATTAAAAAAATTACCTATATCTGACAGAGCCAGGCTGAGTATCATACCTATATCTGACAGAACCAGGCTGAGTATCTTACCTATATCTGACAGAACCAGGCTGAGTATCTTACCTATATCTGACAGAGCCAGGCTGAGTATCTTACCTATATCTGACAGAGCCAGGCTGAGTATCTTACCTATATCTGACAGAACCAGGCTGAGTATCATACCTATATCTGACAGAACCAGGCTGATTATCTTACCTATATCTGACAGAACCAGGCTGATTATCTTACCTATATCTGACAGAACCAGGCTGAATTATCTTACCTATATCTGACAGAACCAGGCTGAGTATCTTACCTATATCTGACAGAACCAGGCTGAGTATCTTAGAACAACTAAAGTCATTACAGAAATAGAATAGGCTAAAAATAAGAGTGTGACGATGCTCCAGTATTGTTTATGTAATGCGGGAGGTTGTAGGAGGTAGTGTGTGTGTGGTGTGTGTGTGTGTGTGTGGTGTGTGTGTGTGTGTGTGTGTGTGTGTGTGTAGGAGGTAGTATACGCAGTGTGTGTGTGTGTGTGTGTGTGTGTGTAGGAGGTAGTGTGTGTGTGGTGTGTGTGTGTGTGTGTGTGTGTGTGTGGGGGGGGGGGGGGGGGGGGGGGTATGAAATGTATGTATGGCAGCCTGCAGCTCATAGCACACAGAAAATTGGTCCGTGTTAACTAGTGTTGATTTTTCAGTGTAAAATGTCCAGTGTTGATTCAAGAGTTCAATGGACACTATAAAGAGTTAAATTGATGTAAAAGAAACCCACTGTTGGTGTTAATAACCAGTTGAACGAAAACCACGCTCATCATTATCATATTTCCCAGCATGCTCTATTGTAGGTTGCTTTTTATAATTGTTGGTTTCAATGTCTGTGTTTTGGCATGCACATTGATTGATTAATTCATCTCATGCTACTCAAATATAAAAATCATAAATATATATATATTTTTTTACAATTCTAATCTTTTACTTGTACTTATTGCACGCGCTAATGAAGTGTTTGTTTCAGTTTAGATGTTTAAGTTAATCTCATGTCTTAGTCTTCCCAACCCAGGCAGTCATTCTGAATGCAGGTTGCAGGTAAATGTTTTTCTCCAAATGTTGGATATATCCACTCTGGCTGGAGGGATACACAACACTTTGCAAGCCAGCATAATGTGATTTCCAGGCCTGCTGTGGCCTGTAAACCAGACGTTTCATGCCATTGCATTAGGGTAAAACTCTCAAAAGATGGCCCTATGAAATATGTATTGATTTATCTTAAATAATTAAAGTTCAATGACATCATGTTCACTCACTTGGTTCAGGTCACAGGACTGAAAATGAACGAATGCGACAACCATTTCTCTATCACTAGGAAACAGTCATGGGTGTACTGGTAACGAGAACATTCATGCCGAAGGTACCCTGGGAAATATGTAAATAAGGCCCAAAACCCTACAGCAGGACTATTCAATTCTGGTCTTGGAGGACCAAATCATTTCTGGTTTTAGATTTTTGTATGGATCTTCAAAGAACCATCCCATCTATGGTTCCTCAGATACCCTAAATGGTTCCTCAGATACCCTAAAATGGTTCCTCAGATACCCTAAAATGGTTCCTCAGATACCCTAAAATGGTTCCTCAGATACCCTAAAATGGTTCCTCAGATACCCTAAAATGGTTCCTCAGATACCCTAAAATGGTTCCTCAGATACCCTAAAATGGTTCCTCAGATACCCTAAAATGGTTCCTCAGATACCCTAAAATGGTTCCTCAGATACCCTAAAATGGTTCCTCAGATACCCTAAAATGGTTCCTCAGATACCCTAAAATGGTTCCTCAGATACCCTAAAATGGTTCCTCAGATACCCTAAAATGGTTCCTCGATGGCATCGCTCTCAACAACCTTATTTGGTTCCAACTTGCACCTTTGTTTTTTATTAAGATTGTAGGCTGCGTGCATGTGTGTGTGTGTGTGTGTGTGTGTGTGTGTGTGTGTGTGTGTGTGTGTGTGTGTGTGTGTGTGTGTGTGTGTGTGTGTGTGTGTGTGTGTGTGTGTGTGTGTGTGTGTGTGTGTGTGTGTGTGTGCGCGTGCGCGTGCGCGTGCGCGTGTGCGTGTGCGTGTGCGTGTGTGTGTGTGTGCGAGTGTGTAAGAGAACGGCTGGTTAGGAACCCTGTACATGTCAGACTTAGCAGGTTTGTTGCACATGGATCTAGAACTAGATTACCTAATGGTGTTAATTCTCCTCCTCCTCCTCCTCCTCCTCCTCCTCCTACCCCCTCTCTTGCTCTAGTCCACACATACTCCTCCTCTCACCTGCTCACTCCCCCCCCCTTTCACTCCTCCTCCTCCTCACCCTTTTCACTCTTCCTCCTCCTTCTCCTCCTCCTCCAACTACTCCTCCTCCTTCTCCTCCTCCTCCTGCCCACTCCTCCTACTCCTGCTCACTCCTCCTCCTCCCCCTTTTCACTCCTCCTCCTCCTCCTCACCCTTTTCACTCTTCCTCCACCTCCTACTCCTCCTGCTCACTCCTCCCCCTCCTCCTACTCCTCCACCTGCTCCACCTCCTCCACCTGCTCTTCCTCCTGTTCCTGTTGCTCTAATCCACCCACCCCTTTGATGAATAATGATTGAGGTAAATGCCTCTCAAAGCTGTACCCCCCCCCCCCCCCCCCCACACACACACAAAAACATACTAGTATTCCCTGTAGTGTTTTTGTGGACTTTACTGTAGTATTTATACTGTTGTAAAAGAAAACTGTACTGTACTATAGTAATGAATGTATGTCTTTGCGGATTGCAGTATACTGTAGTATTTATCATAGTGTTTAAACATTTTTTTTAAAATCTTTGACATAAAGTGGAAGTTTTCTCCTACTGGAGAAATCGTAAAAGAGCAAAAGTTTCATAACCAGTAGGTAGGTCGAACTCTTGTCTGAACAGACAGCTCAGAGCTTCTGCTTTTGTTTTTGTAAACTGTCATAGTATTCTATAGTAAACTGTAGAAGTATTCTATAGTAAGTACTGTAGTAGTATTCTATAGTAAGTACTGTAGTAGTATTCTATAGTAAACTGTAGTAGTCTTCTATAGTAAGTACTGTAGTAGTATTCTATAGTAAACTGTAGTAGTCTTCTATAGTAAGTACTGTAGTAGTATTCTATAGTAAACTGTAGTATATTTTTGTGGGACCTGACAGCTCGGGGTGTCTCGTGGGCTGGGGCGCATGCTGCGTGTGAGGTGGGGGATGCTGGTCTGTAGCACGAGCCCGAGGTGTGGGACTGAATCACAATGAGTGACGGCTCAATGAAAATCACGGCACGACAGAAGAGAGGGAGGGGAGGGAGGAGAAGAGAGAGAGGAGAGGGAGGGGGAGAGGAGAAGAGAATAAGGGGAGGGAGGGAGGAGAAGAGAGAGAGGAGAGGGAGGGAGAGAGGAGAAGAGAGGAGAGGGAGGGAGAGAGGAGAAGAGAGGAAGGGGAGGGGGAGAGGAGAAGAGAGGGAGGGGAGGGAGGAGATGAGAGGAAGGGGAGGGAGAGAGGAGAAGAGAGGGAGGGGAGGGAGGAGAAGAGAGGAAGGGGAGGGAGAGAGGAGAAGAGAGGGAGGGGAGGGGGAGAGGAGAAGAGAGGGAGGGGAGGGAGGAGAAGAGAGGGAGGGGAGGGGGAGAGGAGAAGAGAGGGAGGGGAGGGAGGAGAAGAGAGGGAGGGGAGGGGGAGAGGAGAAGAGAGGGAGGGGAGGGAGGAGAAGAGAGGAAGGGGAGGGAGAGAGGAGAAGAGAGGGAGGAGAGGGAGGGAGGAGAAGAGAGAGAGGGGAGGGAGGGAGAGAGGAGAAGAGAGAGAGGAGAGGGAGGGAGAGAGGAGAAGAGAGGGAGGGAGAGAGGAGAAGAGAGGGAGGGGAGGGAGGGAGAAGAGAGGAAGGGGAGGGAGGAGATGAGAGAGAGGAGAAGGGAGGGGGGGTATAGAGCGAGCAGCTGCTGCCAAGCCTAGCCCAGCCCAGCCCAGCCTCCACGCACCCTCTCTCTCTCTCTCTCTCTCTCTTTCTCTCTCTCAAGCACACACACGCTCACTGGTAGTGGTGGTGGAGGAGAGATCCACGGGACAACAAAGAAGGTCTGCGCTGTTCTGCGTAAACTGCGGTTTCTGATCGCCATCAGGGAAGAGGAAAAAGGTCCCGAGTCTACACTACACTGGCTACTGAAACCCATTCTTCAGTTCTCTAGGGGGGGGGGGGGGAAATACACGCAGCAAGACTGGAGGTGACAGAATCCTTAGTGAACCTCTTAGGTAAGCAAACTATGGAAAACTATCCTTTACTGTAGGGACATAAGCAAAAGTCAGTGCGCGTCTATCCATCTCTCTGTGTCAATTCAAGGGCTTTATTGGCATGGGAAACATATGTTAACATTGCTAAAGCAAGTGTTTCTCTGTCTCCTTTTCTATGTGGCTATTATTGGAAATATGTCATTCACAGCCCCGTCTCTGTGGTGGAAAATCATTGTTTATTTATTGATATGACTGATGCTGATCAGATCGATCGATACCGTGGAATGTATTGACCTATTTAAAACCCCTTTATATTGTCAATTGGATACAACAACACAATCAAACATATTTTTCCAGATAAGAAATTCAGTTTGTCATTGAATCTTTTCACATTTTCTGCATTTGTTTGAATTGTAATCGAGGAGAACATGTCGGTGTAAGCGATGGGCTAGTTAGTGTGTGAACTGCATTACTCAGCAAAAATACGTTCTGTAAATTTAACACGGTGGGTGTTCAATTTCACACTTTCAACGTGTTTATAGGAGAACCACCAAAATGTGTTGAATTTACACTTTTAAAAAGGGTTGCCCTTTTAACACTCCAACACCAGCGGCATTAACAGACTAACTAACTAACTAACTAACAGACTAACTAACTAATTAACTAACAGACTAACTAACTAACTAACTAACTAACTAACTAACTAACTAACAGACTAACTAACAGACTAACTAACTAACTAACTGACTAACTAACTAACTGACTAACTAACTAACTAACTAACTAACTAACTAACTAACTAACTAACAAACAGACTAACTAACTAACTAACAGACTAACTAACTAACTAACTAACTAACAGACTAACTAACAGACTAACTAACTAACTAACTAACAGACTAACTAACTAACTACTAACTAACAGACTAACTAACATACTAACTAACTAACTAACTAACATACTAACTAACTAACAGACTAACTAACTAACTAACAGACTAACTAACTAACAGACTAACTAACAGACTAACTAACTAACATACTAACTAACTAACAGACTAACTAACTAACTGACTAACTAACTAACTAGCTAACTAACTAACTAACTAACAGACGAACTAACTAACAGACTAACTAACTAACAGACTAACTAACTAACTAACTGACTGACTAACTAACAGACTAACTAACTAACAGACTAACTAACTAACAGACTAACTAACTAACAGACTAACTAACTAACTGACTGACTAACTAACTAACTAACAGACTAACTAACTAACTAACTAACTAACTAACAGACTAACTAACAGACTAACTAACTAACTGACTAACTAACTAACATACTAACTAACTAACAGACTAACTAACTAACTAACTGACTAACTAACAGACTAATTAACTAACTAACTAACTGACTGACTAACTAACAGACTAACTAACAGACTAACTAACAGACTAACTAACTAACAGACTAACTAACTAACTAACTGACTAACTAACTAACTAACTAACAGACTAACTAGCTAACAGACTAACTAACTAACAGACTAACTAACTAACTAACTATGACTAACTCATTGTTAAAGTTCACTAATACCTTGTATTAAACACATAAGAATTCAATGTTTACAATAGGTCAGTGTTAAATGTACACTGTTATGGTGTTCCCCCGAGTCCTTCACAGCAAATTCTCCAATGTTAAATCAACATGGATAGTGTTACATTTAACAGTGGTCCAGTGTTTATATAGTTCCACACTTTTCAGTTTTAAATTAATACGCCTCTTAGTGTAAAGCCTTTTTTTTGTGCATATTTCCCAACAGTGCCTTGCCCTTTGAGTGAATTCTAAGCTAATATATTATCATTCAAATTAAATTCTTTAGCACATACAACACATCATTCATAAGGCCTTATTTAGAGGGCCTAGTTTGACCCTAATACAGTGGCCTGAAACTCATGGTTTACAGGCCACATAAGGCCTGCAAGTCACAGTATGCTGTCATTCCTATTGGAATCCAGCCAGAGTGGGGATATCCAACATTTAGATTTTTTTAAATCACCTCCATTCAGATTGACTGCCGGGTTGGGAAGACTAAAACATGAGACTAGGCATCTTAACTGAAACATACATTTCAGATATGACAGATTGGATTAGTTTAGAATTGTATTTATATTTAATTAGCATTAATCAGAGCATTCGCGAATGTATTCTGACCCTTTCAAATGTTGTTAAATTACAGCCTTATTCTAAAATGGATTAAATTAAATGTTTTCCTCATCAATCTACACACAATACCCCATAATGACATCACAATACCCCATAATGACAAACCGAAAAACAGTTTAAAAAAAAATGTTTGCAAAACCCCCCCCAGAAATACCAGATTTACATAAGTATTCAGACCCTTTGCTATGAGACTCAAAATTGAGCTCAGGTGCATCCTGTTTCCATTGATCAACTTGATTGGAGTCCACCTGTGGTAAATTCAATTGATTGGACATTTGGAAAGGCATACACCTGTCTATATACAGTAAGGTCTCACAGTTGACAGTGCATGTCAGAGCAAAAACAAAGCCATGAGGTCAAAGGAATTTTCCCCATAGCTCCAAGACAGGATTGTGTCGAGGCACAGATCTGGGGATGGGTACCAAAAACAAATCTGTAGCATTGAAGATCCCCAAGAAAACAGTGGCCTCCATCATTCTTAAATGGAAGAAATCACCAAGACTCTTCCTAGAGCTGGCCACGCTGCCAAACTGAGCAATCGATGGAGAAGGGCCATGGTCAGGGAGGTGATCAAGAACCTGATGGTCACTCTGACAGAGCTCCAGAGTTCCTCTGTGGTGATGGGAGAACTTTCCAGAAGGACTACCATCTCTGCAGCACTTCGCCAATCAGGCCTTAATGGTAGAGTGGCCAGACAGAAGCCACTCCTCAGGAAAAGGCACATGACAGCCTCCTTGGAGTTTGCAAAAAGGCACCCAAAGGACTCTCAGACTATGAGAAATAAGATTCTCTGGTCTGATGAAACCAAGATTGAACTCTTTGGCCTGAATGCCAAGTGCCACATCTAGAGGAAGCCAGACACTGCTCATCACCTGGCCAATACCATCCATATGGTGAAGCATGGTGGTGGCAGCACCATGCTGTGGGGATATTTTTCAATGGTAGGGACTGGGAGACTAGTCAGGATCGAGGGAAAGATGAATGGAGCAAAGTACAGTGAAATCCTTGATGAAAACCTGGTCCAGAGCTCTCAGGAACTCAGACTGGGCGAAGGTTTACCTTTACCAGCAGGACAACAACCCTAAGCACACAGACAAGACAACACAGGAGTGGCTTCGGGACAAGTATCTGAAGCCCGGACTTGAACCTGATCGAACATCTCTGGGTAGACCTGAAAATAGCTGTGCAGAAACGCTCCCCATCCAAACTGACAGAGCTTGGGAGGATATGCAGAGAAGAATGGGAGAAACTCCCTAAATACAGATGTGCCAAGGTTGTAGCATCATACCCCAGAAGACTCGAGGCTGTAATTGCTGCCAATAACAAAGTACTGAGTAAAGGGTGCGAATACTTATGTAAATGTTATGTTTCTGTTTTTTGTCCCCTCATCAAAAAAATAACTGTTTTTGCTTTGCCATTATGGAGTATTGTGCCTAGATTGAAGAGAGAAAAAAAACGATTTAATCCATTTTTAGAATAAGCTGTAAATGACATTTTTGGGGGAAAAAGTGAAGAGGTCTGAATACTTTCCAAATACACTGTTAATGCAAAAACATAGAGATTGAAACAAACAATTCCAAAAATCTACCTGCCGTAGCTCCCTGGCTCCCGAGTGGCGCAGCGGTCTAAGGCACTGCATCTCAGTGCTAGAGTTATCATTACAGACACCCTGGTTCAACCGGCCGTGATTGGGAGTCCCATAGGAACTAAAAAATAAATAAATAAATAAATAGAGCATGCTGGGAAATATGATAATAATGGGTGTGGTTTTTGTTTAACACCAGTTCTTAACACCAACACTGGAGTAGTTTTACACCAACGAGTGTTAATGTAATACTTAGAGTTAATTTAACACCTGAATTAACACGGGCCCATTTCATGAGTACTCTCATATAGATAGAGTCGCTCTCTATCATGAATTTGTACAGGCTAAAAACAGATATTCTAACAAACAATAAAAAAAAAATCTAACTGCAATAGAGCATGCTGGGAAATATGATAATGATGGGAGTGTTTTTTTTGTTAAACACTGGTCCTTAACACCAACACTGGAGTACTTTTACACCAACGAGTGTTAATGTAATACTTACAGAGTTAATTTAACACCTGAATCAACACTAGAAATGTCACATTGAACAATCAATGCTAGTTAAACCTGGCCATTTTGACACCCTGATTGAACAACAGTATATTTTTTAACATGACAGCTTAAAGAGCAACACACACTGGCGTTTTATTCCGTTCATAGGTTACACAAAGTAACACTGCATCAACACCACAACTGCTTAGATATGAAGACTGACGATTTAGCTGTGTTTGAATCTCGGGACATCGTGTGCCTCTCTGTGTGTGCGCATCTTTTATATATACACTGCTCAAAAAAATTAAGGGAACACTAAAAATAACACATCCTAGATGTGAATGAATGAAATATACTTATTAAATACTTTTTTTCTTTACATAGTTGAATGTGCTGACAACAAAATCACATGAAAAATGTATCAAATTTATCAACCCATGGAGGTCGGGATTTGGAGTCACACTCAAAATTAAAGTGGAAAACCACACTACAGGCTGATCCAACTTTGATGTAATGTCCTTAAAACAAGTCTAAATGAGGCTCAGTAGTGTGTGTGGCCTCCACGTGCCTGTATGACCTCCCTACAACGCCTGGGCATACTCCTAATGAGGTGGCGGATGGTCTCCTGAAGGATCTCTTCCCAGACCTGGACTAAAGCATCCGCCAACTCCTGGACAGTCTGTAGTGCAACGTGGTGTTGGTGGATGGAGCGAGACTTGATGTCCCAGATGTGCTCAATTGGATTCAGGTCTGGGGAACGGGCGGGCCAGTCCATAGCATCAATGCCTTCCTCTTGCAGGAACTGCTGACACACTCCAGCCACATGAGGTCTAGCATTGTTTTGCATTAGGAGGAACCCAGGGCCAACCGCACCAGCATATGGTCTCACAAGGGGTCTGAGGATCTCATCTCGGTACCTAATGGCAGTCAGGCTACCTCTGGCGAGCACACGGAGAGCTGTGCGGTCCACCAAAGAAATGCCACCCCACACCATGACTGACCCACCGCCAAACCGGTCATGCTGGAGGATGTTGCAGGCAGCAGAACGTTCTCCACGGCGTCTCCAGACTCTGTCACGTCTGTCACGTGCTCAGGGTGAACCTGCTTTAATCTGTGAAGAGCACAGGGCGCCAGTGGCGAATTTGCCAATCTTGGTAAGCACAACCCCCACCTGTGGACATCGGGCCCTCATACCACCCTCATGGAGTCTGTTTCTGACCATTTGAGCAGACACATGCACATTTGTGACCTGCTGGAGGTCATTTTGCAGGGCTCTGGCAGTGCTCCTCCTTGCACAAAGGCGGAGGTAGCGGTCCTGCTGCTGGGTTGTTGCCCTCCTACGGCCTCCTCCATGTCTCCTGATGTACTGGCCTGTCTCCTGGTAGCGCCTCCATGCTCTGGACACTACGCTGACAGACACAGCAAACCTTCTTGCCACAGCTCGCATTGATGTGCCATCCTGGATGAGCTGCACTACCTGAGCCACTTGTGTGGGTTGTAGACTCCATCTCATGCTACCACTAGAGTGAAAGCACCGCCAGCATTCAAAAGTGACCAAAACATCAGCCAGGAAGCATAGGAAGTGAGAAGTGGTCTGTGGTCCCCACCTGCAGAACCGCTCCTTTATTGGGGGTGTCTTGCTAATTGCCTATAATTTCCACCTGTTCCACCTATTCCATTTGTACAACAGCATGTGAAATATATTGCCAATCAGTGTTGCTTCCTAAGTGGACAGTTTGATTTCACAGAAGTGTGATTGACTTGGAGTTACATTGTGTTGTTTCAGTGTTCCCTTTATTGTTTTGAGCAGTGTATAATAAGCCTAGCCTACTATACTGTCCACCCACAGTCTAGCCTAGCCTAGCCTAGCCTACTATACTGTCCACCCACAGTCTAGCCTAGCCTAGCCTAGCCTACTATACTGTCCACCCACAGTCTAGCCTAGCCTAGCCTAGCCTACTATACTGTCCATCCACAGCCTAGCCTAGCCTAGCCTACTATACTGTCCACCCACAGTCTAGCCTAGCCTAGCCTAGCCTACTATACTGTCCACCCACAGTCTAGCCTAGCCTAGCCTAGCCTACTATACTGTCCACCCACAGTCTAGCCTAGCCTAGCCTAGCCTACTATACTGTCCATCCACAGCCTAGCCTAGCCTAGCCTACTATACTGTCCATCCACAGTCTAGCCTAGCCTAGTCTACTCTACTGTCCATCCACAGTCTAGCCTAGCCTAGCCTAGCCTAGTCTACTCTACTGTCCATCCACAGTCTAGCCTAGCCTAGTCTACTCTACTGTCCATCCACAGCCTAGCCTAGCCTAGTCTACTCTACTGTCCATCCACAGTCTAGCCTAGCCTAGCCTAGTCTACTCTACTGTCCATCCACAGCCTAGCCTAGCCTAGTCTACTCTACTGTCCATCCACAGTCTAAATCAAATCAAATCAAATCAAATGTATTTATATAGCCCTTCGATATCTCAAAGTGCTGTACAGAAGTCTAGTCTAGCCTAGTCTACTCTACTGTCCATCCACAGTCTAGCCTAGCCTAGCCTAGTCTACTCTACTGTCCATCCACATCCTAGCCTAGCCTAGTCTACTCTACTGTCCATCCACAGCCTAGCCTAGTCTACTCTACTGTCCATCCACAGTCTAGCCTAGCCTAGTCTACTCTACTGTCCATCCACAGTCTAGCCTAGCCTAGTCTACTCTACTGTCCATCCACAGTCTAGCCTAGCCTAGTCTACTCTACTGTCCATCAACAGTCTAGCCTAGCCTAGTCTACTCTACTGTCCATCAACAGTCTAGCCTAGCCTAGTCTACTCTACTGTCCATCCACAGTCTAGCCTAGCCTAGTCTACTCTACTGTCCATCCACAGCCTAGCCTAGCCTAGCCTAGCCTAGTCTACTCTACTGTCCATCCACAGCCTAGCCTAGCCTAGTCTACTCTACTGTCCATCCACAGTCTAGCCTAGCCTAGTCTACTCTACTGTCCATCCACAGTCTAGCCTAGCCTAGTCTACTCTACTGTCCATCCACAGCCTAGCCTAGCCTAGCCTACTCTACTGTCCATCCACAGTCTAGCCTAGCCTAGTCTACTCTACTGTCCATCCACAGTCTAGCCTAGCCTAGTCTACTCTACTGTCCATCCAAAGCCTAGCCTAGCCTAGTCTACTCTACTGTCCATCCACATCCTAGCCTAGCCTAGTCTACTCTACTGTCCATCCACAGCCTAGCCTAGTCTACTCTACTGTCCATCCACAGTCTAGCCTAGCCTAGTCTACTCTACTGTCCATCCACAGCCTAGCCTAGCCTAGCCTAGTCTACTCTACTGTCCATCCACATCCTAGCCTAGCCTAGCCTAGTCTACTCTACTGTCCATCCACAGCCTAGCCTAGCCTACTCTACTGTCCATCCACAGTCTAGCCTAGCCTAGTCTACTCTACTGTCCATCCACAGCCTAGCCTAGCCTAGTCTACTCTACTGTCCATCCACATCCTAGCCTAGCCTAGCCTAGCCTAGTCTACTCTACTGTCCATCCACAGCCTAGCCTAGCCTAGTCTACTCTACTGTCCATCCACATCCTAGCCTAGCCTAGCCTAGCCTAGCCTAGCCTAGTCTACTCTACTGTCCATCCACATCCTACTATACTGTCCATCCACAGCCTAGCCAACTATACTGTCCATCCACAGTCTAGTCTACTCTACTGTCCATCCACAGCCTAGCCTACTCTACTTTCCATCCACAGCCTAGCCTACTCTACTGTCCATCCACAGCCTACTATACTGTCCATCCACAGCCTACTATACTGTCCATCCACATCCTACTATACTGTCCATCCACAGCCTAGCCTACTATACTGTCCATTCACAGCCTAGCCTACTCTACTGTCCATCCACAGCCTAGCCTACTCTACTGTCCATCCACAGCCTAGCCTACTCTACTGTCCATCGACAGCCTAGCCTACTATACTGTCCATCCACAGCCTAGCCTACTCTACTGTCCATACACATCCTAGCCTACTCTACTGTCCATCCACATCCTAGCCTACTCTACTGTCCATCCACATCCTAGCCTACTCTACTGTCCATCCACATCCTAGCCTACTCTACTGTCCATCCACAGCCTACTCTACTGTCCATCCACATCCTACTATACTGTCCATCCACATCCTACTATACTGTCCTATATATCCTACTATACTGTCCATCCACATCCTACTATACTGTCCATCCACATCCTACTATACTGTCCTATATATCCTACTATACTGTCCATCCACATCCTACTATACTGTCCATCCACATCCTACTATACTGTCCTATATATCCTACTATACTGTCCATCCACATCCCACTATACTGTCCATCCACATCCTAATATACTGTCCATCCACATCCTAATATACTGTACTGCCCAGGGATTAGAAAGCATAATCTGTCATTAGGAAGTTATTTTGAGACCACGCACAGTATCCCTGGTTAACACGGAGAGAGACCGGCCGACGAGACAAACCTCCACGCTTGTTGGACATACTTTAACTGGACAATCTCAAATTAGCAAATTACAGCCATAAATGTGTGTTTAGTCTTGATTATCTTTTTATTTCTTTAGATAGTAGAGCCGTTCTTGTGACCTTTGGCAACGCGATGGAGCTTGAGCATTTCGACGAGCGGGATAAGGCACGGCTGAACGGGGTGACTAGTCCAGCACACAGCGCCCACTGCAGTCTCTACCACACCCGTACCCTCAAGACCCTCAGCTCGGAGAAGAAGGCAAAGAAGGTCCGTTTCTACCGCAACGGGGACCGTTACTTTAATGGGATTGTTTACGCCATCTCCGCGGACCGGTTCCGGTCTTTTGATGCTCTGTTGGCGGACCTGACCCGCTCCCTCTCTGATAATGTGAACCTACCACAGGGTGTACGGACCATCTACTCAGTGGATGGAACCAAAAAGATCACCAGCACTGATCAACTGGTGGAGGGTAATATGATGCATTTATTACTGATGTTCTGAGTCTCTCTCTCTCCCTCTCTCTCTCGCGCTCTCTCTCTCTCTCTCCCTCTCTGTTTCTCTGTTTCTCTGTTTCTCTCTGTCTCTCTCTCTCTGTCTCTCCCACTCTCTTTCTCTGTTTCTCTGTTTCTCTCTCTCTCTCTCTCTCTCTCTCTCTCTCTCTCTCTCTGTTTCTCTCTCTCTCTCTGTCTCTCCCTCTGTTTCTCTCACTCTCTCTCTCTCTCTCTCTCTCTCTCTCTCCCTCTCTCTCTCTCTCTCTCTCTCTCTCTCTCTCTCTCTCTCTCTCTCGCTCTCTCTCTCTCTCTCTCTCTCTCTCTCTCTCTCTCTCTCTCTGTCTCTCTCTCTGTTTCTCTCTCTCTCTCTGTCTCTCTCTGTCTCTCTCTCTCTCTGTTTCTCTGTTTCTCTCTCTCTGTTTCTCTCTCTCTGTTTCTCTCTCTCTCTCTCTGTTTCTCTCTCTCTCTGTTTCTCTCTGTGTGTGTGTGTCTCTCTCTCTGTCTCTCTCTCTCTCTCTGTCTCTCTGTCTCTCTCTCTCTCTCTCTCTCTGTCTCTCTGTCTTTCTCTCTGTTTCTCTCTCTCTCTCTCTCTCTCTCTCTCTCTCTCTCTCTCTCTCACTCTCTCTCTCATAATCCAATGCTCTTAAACGCTCCCCCCATCTCCCCGTTCCCTTCTTCCGGTATCTTCCCCCTCTCTCCCCTCCCCAGGCGAGAGCTACGTGTGCGGCTCCATCGAGGTCTTCAAGAAGCTCGACTACACCAAGAACGTCAACCCCAACTGGTCTGTGAACGTCAAAGCTTCGTCTGGGGCGGCCGCCCGCGGGCCTCCATCCCTGGGCAGCTCCAAGGCCGGACCTCCAGACACCCGGGACCAAGCGGTGAAGGATTTCATCCGTCCCAAGCTGGTGACGGTGGTGCGGAGCGGGGTGAAGCCCAGGAAGGCTGTACGAATCCTTCTCAATAAGAAGACGGCCCATTCATACGAACAGGTCCTGACCGACATCACGGAGGCCATCAAACTGGACTCTGGAGTGGTGAAGAGGATCTATACTCTGGAGGGGAAACAGGTGAGAGATATGGGGGGGGGTTGGCTTGTCTGCTTTAGGACAGGGGAGTGTGTGTGTGTGTGTGTGTGTGTGTGTGTGTGTGTGTGTGTGTGTGTGTGTGTGTGTGTGTGTGTGTGTGTGTGTGTGTGTGTGTGTGTGTGAGAGGATGGTTTAGGCTGTGGTGGGAAGTATATGCTTGGAGCGCGTCCCGTTGTCCAATGGGAGAGAGCAAGTTGATGTACAATATATTGTTTGCTAGTTTTGTTGCTATAGAAGGGAACCAATATAATAATGTCCTCTCCCCTGACTCAGAGTGTTCCTGGTTTATTTCTCAGAGTCTGGCATGGATTAATGGTTGGCATGATTTCGTGGAGATTGTTTCTCAGGATGGATAGTATGTTTGGCTTTAATGTTGTTTTTCGAGAAGAAGATGCTGTGGTATCTCTCAGAGAGAGAGGAAGAATCTGTGGTATCTCTCAGAGATAGAGGAAGAATCTGTGGTATCTCTCAGAGAGAGAGGAAGAATCTGTGGTAGCTCTCGGAGATAGAGGAAGAATCTGTGGTAGCTCTCAGAGAGAGAGAGGGAGAGAGAGGAAGACGAAGATTATGTGGCATCTCTCAGAGAGAGGAAGAAGATGCTGTGGTATCTCTCAGAGAGGCAGAGGAGGAAGATGCTGTGGTATCTCTCAGAGAGAGAGAGAGGAGGAAGATGCTGTGGTATCTCTGAGAGACAGAGGAGGAAGATGCTGTGGTATCTCTGAGAGACAGAGGAGGAAGATGCTGTGGTATCTCTCAGAGAGAGGAGAAAGATGCTTTGGTTTCTCTCAGAGAGAATAAGAATATGCTGTGGTATCTCTCAGAGAGAGAGAGGAGGAGGAAGATGCTGTGGTATGTCTCAGAGAGAGAGAGGAGGAGGAAGATGCTGTGGTATCTCTCAGAGAGAGAGAGGAGGAAGATGCTGTGGTATCTCTCAGAGAGAGAGGAGGAGGAAGATGCTGTGGTATCTCTCAGAGAGAGAGAGGAGGAAGATGCTGACAAAAAGAGAGAGTGAAATGATGTATATTTATATATGATTTAGTGATAGCTAAGTCCCCGTGTCCTTTCTAGACAGTCAGACACACTGGTAAACCAGGTAAACATACCTGATAGAGAGAAATACATGGAGAGAGGGAGAATTCCAAAACAAACTCCTATATCTATTGGGTGAAAAACCACAGTGTGCCATCACAGCAGCAACATTTGTTAGCTGTTGCCACAAGAAAAGGGCAACCAGTGAAGAACAAACACCATTGAAGATACAACCCATATTTATGTTGATTTATTTTCCTTTTGTACTTAAACTATTTGCACATCATTATAACACTGTACATAGCCATAAGATGACATTTGAAATGTGTCTATTCCTTTGATAGATCATTTAACTTATTTATTTCACTAGCTTTAGCAATGTAAACATATATATGCAGGAGCTACAATATACAGTATCTTCAGTAGCTATATCTGCAGTAGCTATATCTGCAGTAGCTATATCTGCAGTAGCTTAATCTGTAGTAGTTACAATATATCTGCAGTAGCTATATCTGCAGTAGCTTAATCTGTAGTAGCTACAATATATCTGCAGTAGCTATATCTGTAGGAGCTATATCTGTAGTAGCTATATCTGCAGTAGCTATATCTGCAGTAGCTATATCTACAGTAGCTATATCTACAGTAGCTATATCTGCAGTAGCTATATCTGCAGTAGCTTTATCTCTAGTCGCTACAATATATCTTCAGTAGCTATATCTGCAGTAGCTTAATCTGTAGTAGCTATATCTACAGTCACTACATTTGTAGTAGCTATATCTGTAGTAGCTATATCTGTAGTAGCTATATCTGCAGTAGCTATATATGTAGTCGCTACAATATATCTGTAGTAGCTATATATGTAGTCGCTACAATATATCGGCAGTAGCTATATCTGTAGTAGCTATATATGCAGGAGCTATATATGTAGTCACTACAATATATCGGCAGTAGCTATATCTGCAGTAGCTATATCCATAGTAGCTATAATACAGTGCCTTGCGAAAGTATTCGGCCCCCTTGAACTTTGCGACCGTTTGCCACATTTCAGGCTTCAAACATAAAGATATAAAACTGTATTTTTTTGTGAAGAATCAACAACAAGTGGGACTGTAGTATCTACAGTATCTGTAGTAACTATATCTGTAGTTAATATATCTATAGTAAATATATCTGTAGTAGCTACAGTATATCTGCAGTAGCTATATCTGTAGTAGCTATATCTGTAGTAGCTATATCTGTAGTAGCTACAGTATATCTGTAGTAGCTATATCTGTAGTAGCTATATCTGTAGTAGCTATATCTGTAGTAGCTACAGTATATCTGTAGTAGCTATATCTGTAGTAGCTATATCTGCAGTAGCTATATCTGTAGTAGCTACAGTATATCTGTAGTAGCTATATCTGTAGTAGCTATATCTGCAGTAGCTATATCTGCAGTAGCTATATCTGTAGTAGCTACAGTATATCTGTAGTAGCTATATCTGTAGTAGCTATATCTGTAGTAACTATATCTGTAGTAGCTATATCTGTAGTAGCTACAGTATATCTGTAGTAGCTATATCTGTAGTAGCTATATCTGTAGTAGCTATATCTGTAGTAGCTACAGTATATCTGTAGTAGCTATATCTGTAGTAGCTATATCTGCAGTAGCTATATCTGCAGTAGCTATATCTGTAGTAGCTATATCTGTAGTAACTATATCTGTAGTAGCTATATCTGTAGTAGCTATATCTGTAGTAACTATATCTGTAGTAGCTATATCTGTAGTAACTATATCTGTAGTAGCTATATCTGTAGTAGCTATATCTGTAGTAACTATATCTGTAGTAGCTACAGTATCTGTAGTAAATATATCTGTAGTATCTACAGTATCTATAGTAAATATATCTGTAGTAACTATATCTGTAGTAGCTATATCTGTAGTAACTATATCTGTAGTAGCTATATCTGTAGTAGCTATATCTGTAGTAACTATATCTGTAGTAGCTATATCTGTAGTAACTATATCTGTAGTAACTATATCTGTAGTAGCTATATCTGTAGTAACTATATCTGTAGTAGCTACAGTATCTGTAGTAAATATATCTGTAGTATCTACAGTATCTATAGTAAATATATCTGTAGTAAATATATCTGTAGTAGCTACAGTATCTGTAGTAAATATATCTGTAGTATCTACAGTATCTATAGTAAATATATCTGTAGTAACTATATCTGTAGTAGCTACAGTATCTGTAGTAAATATATCTGTAGTATCTACAGTATCTATAGTAAATATATCTGTAGTTAATATATCTGTAGTAGCTACAGTATATCTGCAGTAGCTATATCTGTAGTAGTACAGTATATCTGCAGTAGCTATATAGCTATATATCTGTAGTAAATCTACCTATCTACCTATCTCTCTCTCTCTCTCTCTCTCTCACTCACTCACTCACACACACACATACACACACACACACACACACACACACACACACACACACACACACACACACACACACACACACACACACACACACACACACACACACACACACACACACACACACACTACAGACTATCACCTGTTTGAGATTGAGGTAAAAAGAAGGTTCTGGAAGGACAGAATGGAGATAGCTCTTAATGGCCCTGACCATGCTGTCTGTTTCACAAGTCATTGTGGTTGAGCCAGATCAGATACTCTCTCGCTCTCCCTGATCTCCTCTCTCTTTCTGCCAGCAAGGAGTGTGTGTACTTCTGTGATGTTTGTGCGTGTATGTGTGAATGTGTGTATGTGGGTGCGTGAGCATTGGTGTCTGTGTGTGATGGGCTGTGTGTGTGTGTGTGTGTGTGTGTGTGTGTGGTGTGTATGTGCGTGCGTGAGCGTTGGTGTGTGTGTGTGTGTATGTGTGTGTATGTGTGTGTGTGTGTATGTGTGTGTATGTGCATGCGTGAGCGTTGGTGCGTGTGTGTGTATGTGTGTGTGTGTGTGTGTGTGTGTGTGTGTGTGTGTGTGTGTGTGTGTGTGTGTGTGTGTGATGGGGTTGTGACAGGGTTGGGTGGTTCCCTGCTGTGTGACACTGTGTCACCTTTCCATCTCTCACACCATGCTCTTTATCTGCCTCTCCTCAGCTCTCTTTCTCCCTTCCATTACTGCCTCCACAAAGTATTCATACCCCTCAACTTATTGTGTTGTGTTACAACCTGAATTCAAAATGGATTAAATTGTTATTTTTTGATCACCCATGTACACACAATACCCCATAATGACATCACAATACCCCATAATGACATCACAATACCCCATAATGACAAAGTGAAAACATGCTTTTCAAGGTTTTTTGCATATTTATTGAAATTGAAATACAGAAATATCTCATAATTTTGTAGAAGTGCTGTTGTCAGTGATGACATATGTGAGTCTTTCTGGGTAAGTCTCTAAGAGCTTTCCACACCTTATGCAACAATTGCCCATTCATTTAAAAATATATATTCTTCAAGCTCTGTCTTATTGGTTGTTGATCATTGCTAGACAATCATTTTCAGGTCTCGTCATAGATTTTCAAGTAGATTTAAGTCTAAACTGTAACTCGACCACTCAGGAACATTCACTATCTTCTTGGTAAGCAACTCCAGTGTAGATTTGGCCTTGTGTTTTAGGTTATTGTTCTGCTGAAATGTGAATTCATCGCCCAGAGTCTGGTGGAAAGCAGACTGAACCAGGTTTTCCTGAACCTGGATTTTGCCTGTGCTTATCTCCATTCTATTTATGTTTTTATCCTGAAAATCTCCCCAGTCCTTAACGATTACAAGCATACCCATAACATGATGCAGCCACTCCTTTGCTTGTAAATATGAGAGTGGTACTCTTAGTGTTGATGTTTGGTTGCATTGATGTTTGGTTGCATTGGTTGCATTGACAACCAAACACGATTGAATATCCAGATTGTTTACAAAATAATTATTAATATGTTGGATTCCTGTCTCCATCTCGACCATAAATCTTGAAGTAAAATATATAACTTAATCTAATCTAAACTTGAAATGCACTTTCAAAAAAGTTTGATTTGTTTCAGTTCTATTGTTAAACTTGGATTGTTTTTATTAGGATGGAGATGTCAATCAAAAATATTCACGATTAACTTGAAGATTACATTTGAAATCAACCAAATGAACATGTATCGTCTATTTTTTTTTGTTGAACTCTGGGTTGACTTGAAACAATAGCTATTAAACTCTGTTGAACCTATTCTTTGGAATGAATTTATTAGCGAGAGTGAATATATTTAGTTATTAAAGCGATCTCTCAATAATCTTCTCACAGATAGCAAATCGCTAGTAGTCAGTGACAAAAATCTAAACTAAGCTAGCTAGGCTTCGTTAACCTGGATGGAAGACCAAATGGAAAGCTGTAGATACATCAACTCTCCAGTAGGATGGGCTGTAGATAGATCAACTCTCCAGTAGGAGGTGCTGTAGATACATCAACTCTCCAGTAGGAGGTGCTGTATATACATCAACTCTCCAGTAGGAGGTGCTGTAGATACATCAACTCTCCAGTAGAGGGGCTGTAGATACACCAACTCTACAGTAGGAGATGCTGTAGATAGATCAACTCTCCAGTAGGAGGTGCTGTATATACATCAACTCTCCAGTAGGAGGTGCTGTAGATAGATCAACTCTCCAGTAGGAGAGCTGTAGATAGATCAACTCTCCAGTAGGAGGTGCTGTAGCTAGATCAACTCTCCAGTAGGAGGTGCTGTAATGTAGATAGATCAACTCTCCTGTAGGAGGTGCTGTAGATAGATCAACTCTCCAGTAGGAGGTGCTGTCAAGCCTATAGTTTCTTTCTGATAGTGAATATAACGTTGAAGATTTGACATTGTTTCAAAGGTACAAGGTTTGTCTATGTAATTTTTTATTATCTTAGAATGATGACAAAATCAAGTGATTGAAATTCCACCTCAAAACAACACTTTTTTTTCAAATACAATGTAATTTCCACGTAGATTCCACGTCACAGTACATTGACAAATTACATTGAAACAACGTTGATTCAACCAGTTTGTGCCCAGTGACCTAGCACCCTATTCCCCATATAGTGCACTACTTTAGACCCGGACCTTATGGGCCCTGGTAGGGAATAGGGAACAGGGAATAGGGAACAGGGAACAGGGAGCAGGGAATAGGGAATAGGGAACAGGGAATAGGGAATAGGGAATAGGGAACAGGGAATATGGAATAGGGAACAGGGAACAGGGAATAGGGAATAGGGAACAGGGAACAGGGAATAGGGAATAGGGAAAAGGGAATAGGGATTAGGGAACAGGTAACAGGTAACAGGGAACAGGGAACAGGGAACAGGGAACAGGGAATAGGGAATAGGGAATAGGGAAAAGGGAATTGGGAACAGGGAACAAGGAATAGGGAATAGGGAATAGGGAACAGGGAACAGGGAACAGGGAATAGGGAACAGGGAATAGGGAATAGGGAATAGGGAACAGGGAAAAGGGAATAGGGAATAGGGAACAGGGTGCCATTTCAGACACAGTATATGGATGCTTTTCTCTCCCAGTTCACCCTCAGTCACAGTCACAGGAGGTAAGACTATTATGGGTTATATATAGACCAGCCGCCATTGATTGGGCCCGTAGGCATGGTAACAGGCTGTCAGATGGGCTGGTATGGGTCGGGCTTGGAACCAGCTCAGTCAGTGCACTAAGAGCGTGTGTGTGTGTGGGTTTGTGTGTGTGTGTTTATACGTGTGTGTGTTTATATGTGTGTGTGTGTGTGTGATGTCTCCGTTATGCAATTATGAATTGAGTGAACAAGAGGGAAAAAGGGGATGAGCTAGGAAGAGAGGAGAGATGGAGGGGAGAGGAAATGAAGGCAGGGGAGGTAGAGAAAGAAGGACAGGTAGAGATGAAGGGTGTCAGGGGGAAATTATGGCAGAGGCCCCCCCCCCCCTCCCCCGAGCACGCCATCTTCATGTTTAAGTGTGGCTGTATCGCATTAGTGAAAACCAAGACTGTTCTCAGGGCAGAACTGCTAGTTTTAACTAGCAGAAATACCTTTTCGTAGTAGGTTAGGAGAACTTAAGCAGCAGGTTAGGATAATTAAAGTGGCAGGTTAGGAGAATAAGGGTAAGGTTATGAAAAGGGTTTGGGTTAGCTAAAATGCTACAATTGTCCCCGACTGGAACACTACAACTAGGTCTATTCTGGGAACAGTGTTGGTTTGCACTAGTACGATGCTGCGCTTGTGTGACACTATTCTGGATTTGTCTATGTAATTAAAACGTGGGTCAAACAGGAAATAAAAGTATTATCAGAGTTTTTCAGGGTCAAAAGATAATGTCTACTGGCGTCCTAGCTAGCTAGCTACCGGCGTCACCCCCTCCTCCTGCCTGCTGTGTACCGGAGTCTAGCACACAGTCCTTTGTTCCCGCATGCCGAATACTTGCCCTCACCGTTGTTAACAGAACTGCGGGAAAGCAGTGACTGACAGGCGGAGGTGAAGGACACACTGTCACTGGTCTCCTAGCCAGCTAGCTACCGGTGTCTTAGCCAGTTAGTTACCGGTGTCTTAGCCAGCTAGCTACCGGTGTTCTAGCCAGCTAGCTACCGGTGTCTTAGCCAGTTAGTTACCGGTGTCTTAGCCAGCTAGCTACCGGTGTCTTAGCCAGCTAGCTACCGGTGTCTTAGTCAGTTAGTTACCGGTGTCTTAGCCAGCTAGCTACCGGTGTCCTAGCCAGCTAGCTACCGGTGTCTTAGCCAGTTAGTTACCGGTGTCTTAGCCAGTTAGTTACCGGTGTCTTAGCCAGTTAGTTACCGGTGTCCTAGCCAGCTAGCTACCGGTGTTCTAGCCAGCTAGCTACCAGTGTCTTAGCCAGCTAGTAACTGGTGTTTTAGCCAGCTATATACCGGTGTCTTAGCCAGCAAGATACATAATTACACCCTTCTCCGATAGGTGGGTAAATTGTTCCATAAAATCAAAAACAATTCTGCAACATTTATGTGTGTTTACCCTGCGCTACACCAGTGAGTGGTGGTAACCCTATAACCTAGAGAACTAGAGCCTAGTATGTGTCCCCGCGGTAGTGAATAGGTGAAAGGTTACAGTTTGTAAACTCAAGGTAATCCCATGGTGAATTCACAATCCCCCTTTAAATGAGGCTAATCCAGACTCAATTTGCCAGTAACCAGAGAGTGAGATGGAGAGGGAAGGAGAGAGAGGGAGAGAGACAGGGATAGAGGGAGAGAGAGATACAGGGAGAGAGGGAGGGGGAAGGAGAGAGAGAGGGAGAGAGGGAATGAAAGAGAGAGAGTGGGAGAGAGGGAAAGGGAAGGAAAGAGAGAGAGAGAGAGGTAGAGGGAGAGGGAGGGAGTGAGAGAAGGAGATGGGGAATGAGAGGGAAGGAGAGAAGGAGAGAGGGGGAATGAGAGGGAGAGGGAAGGGAAGGAGAGAGAGAGAGAGAGAGAGAGAGAGAGAGAGAGAGAGAGAGAGAGAGAGAAAGAGAGAGAGAGAGAGAGAAAAGTGTGCATGATAACCTAACCCTGGGCATTATTTCCAAAACATCAGTTAGTTTCCAGCTACATACTCTCTGGAAGTTTCATATGAACTAGAGCACTATGCCTACATCCCAAATGGCATCCTATGCCCTATATAGTGCACTGCTTTTCACCAGAGCCCTCTATAAAATGTGTTATAAGCTTAGTGTGTGTTTGTCATAGAGGACTGATGCTAGTCTGTTAGAAGTAGGTTTCTGGGCCAGCTAGGAGAGATGATGCTGCTGATGATTCTCTGTAGACCCTGACAGACCTACAGCATAGCACCACTTCTCTATGTCGCAGTAAAGAGAAACGTCGGAGTAACTTTAGACTCCTCATAATGAGGTTGGAGACAGTGGGCCACGGCCTATATGTTCACCATCTACATCATATCTCGATCCCTCATTCTCATGTTCTACATATGACATCATATCTCTACATATGACATCATATCTCGATCCCTCTTTCTCATGTTCTACACATGACATCATATCTCTACATATGACATCATATCTCGATCCCTCTTTCTCATGTTCTACATATGACATCATATCTCAATCCCTCATTCTCATGTTCTACACATGACATCATATCTCTACATATGACATCATATCTCAATCCCTCATTCTCATGTTCTACACATGACATCATATCTCTACATATGACATCATATCTCAATCCCTCATTCTCATGTTCTACACATGACATCATATCTCTACATATGACATCATATCTCAATCCCTCATTCACATGTTCTACATATGACATCATATCTCAATCCCTCATTCTCAAGTTCTACATATGACATCATATCTCATTCTCATGTTCTACATATGACATCATGTCTCGTTCTCTCATTCTCATGTTCTACATATGACATCATATCTCGTTCTCTCATCCTCATGTTCTACATATGACATCATATCTCATTCCCTCATTCTCATGTTCTACATATGACATCATATCTCATTCTCATGTTCTACATATGACATCATATCTCATTCTCATGTTCTACATATGACATCATATCTCGTTCTCTCATCCTCATGTTCTACATATGCCATCATATCTCAATCCCTCATTCTCATGTTCTACATATGACATCATATCTCAATCCCTCATTCTCATGTTCTACATGTGACATCATATCTCATTCTCATCTTCTACATATGACATCATATCTCAGTCCCTCATTCTCATGTTCTCTTTGTCGACTCAATGATCATCCTCAGTACAGAAAAATTCAGTTCAGTTCTGCTCTGTTCTGCTCTGTTTAGTTCTGTTCAGTTCTGCTCAGTTCAGTTCTGTTCAGTTCTGCTCTGTTCAGTTCTGCTCAGTTCTGTTCTGCTCTGTTAATTTCTGCTCTCTTTTGTTCTGTTCAGTTCAGTTCAGTTCTGCTCTGTTCAGTTCTGCTTTGTTCAGTTCTGCTCTGTTCAGTTCTGCTCGGTTAATTTCTGCTCAGTTCAGTTCTGTTCAGTTCTGCTCTCTTTTGTTCTGTTCAGTTCAGTTCTGTTCTGCTCTGTTCAGTTCTGCTTTGTTCAGTTCTGTTCAGTTCTGCTCTCTTTTGTTCAGTTCAGTTTAGTTCAGTTCAGTTCTGTTCTGTTTTGTTCAGTTCTGTTCAGTTCTGCTCTCTTTAGTTCTGTTCAGTTCTGTTTAGTTCAGTTCTGTTCTGTTTTGTTCAGTTCTGTTCAGTTCTTTTCTGCTCTGTTCAATTCAGTTCTGCTCCGTTCAGTTCTGTCCTGCTCTGTTCAGTTCTGCTCTGTTCAGTTCTGTTTTGTTCAGTTCAGTTCTGTTTAGTTCAGTTCTGTTCTGTTTTGTTCAGTTCTGTTCAGTTCTGCTCTCTTTTGTTCTGTTCAGTTCTGTTTAGTTCAGTTCTGTTTTGTTCAGTTCAGTTCTTTTCTGCTCTGTTCAGTTCAATTCAGTTCTGCTCTGTTCAGTTCTGCTCTGTTCAGTTCTGTCCTGCTCTGTTCAGTTCTGCTCTGTTCAGTTCTGTTTTGTTCAGTTCAGTTCTGTTTTGTTCAGTTCAGTTCGGTTCTGTTTTGTTCAGTTTGTGGTTCCGTTTTGTGGGCCATGGCCTACATCTACATGTCTCGTGTTCTGTTGATTTACTGGAGATTTACAATGCAAATGAGTTCAGTTATATCCTCTTCAGTGTATTCCAGTTCTGGTATGTTCAATTTAGTTCAGCCATTCCCCATCAATTATATGCCTTTCACTACACTAGAGAGAGAGAGAGACCTGTTTGAAATATGTAATGTGATCTTTGTGTCTGTCAGTGTTTGAGCACTGTGGGGCTGTGGGAATATGGGGCTGTGGGAATATGGGGCTGTGGGGCTGTGTGGGGCTGTGGGGCTGTGGGGCTGTGGGGCTGTGGGGCTATGGGGCTGTGGGGCTGTGGGGCTATGGGGCTGTGGGGCTGTGTGGCTGTGGGAATATGGGGCTGTGGGGCTGTGGGGCTGTGGGAATATGGGGCTGTGGGAATATGGGGCTGTGGGGCTGTGGGGCTGTGGGGCTGTGGGAATATGGGGCTGTGGGAATATGGGGCTGTGGGGCTGTGGGGCTGTGGGGCTGTGGGAATATGGGGCTGTGGGGCTGTGGGGCTGTGGGAATATGGGGCTGTGGGAATATGGGGCTGTGGGGCTGTGGGGCTGTGGGGCTGTGGGAATATGGGGCTGTGGGAATGTGGGAATATGGGGCTGTGGGAATATGGGGCTGTGGGGCTGTGGGGCTGTGGGGCTGTGGGAATATGGGGCTGTGGGAATGTGGGAATATGGGGCTGTGGGGCTATGGGGCTGTGGGGCTGTGTGGCTGTGGGAATATGGGGCTGTGGGGCTGTGTGGGGCTGTGTGGCTGTGGGGCTGTGGGAATATGGGGCTGTGGGGCTGTGGGAATATGGGGCTGTGGGAATAAGGGGCTGTGTGGGGCTGTGGGAATATGGGGCTGTGGGACTGTGGGGCTATGGGGCTGTGGGGCTGTGGATTTCAGTATCATCCAATACCTCCTCTCACTGCTTCTGATACATTCAATACTGAACCAAAATATAAACTGAACATGTAAAAGTGTTGGTCCCATGTTTCATGAGCTGAAATATAAGAGCCTGGACATTTTCCATATGCACAAAAAGCTTATTCCTCTCAAATTTTGTGCACAAATTTTCACCTGACAGGTGTGGCATATCAAGAAGCTGATTAAACAACACAATCATTACACAGGTGCACCTTGTGCTGGGGACAATGAAAGGCCATTCTAAAATGTGCAGTTTTGTCACACAACACAATACCACAGATGTCTCAAGTTTTGAGGGAGCGTGCAATTGGCATGCTGACTGCAGGAATGAATACTAGAGCTGTCGCCAGAGAATGTAATGTTAATTTCTCTACCATAAGCCGCTTGCAATGTCATTTTAGAGAATTTGTCAGTACGTCCAACCGGCCTCACAACCGCAGACCACGTGTAACCATGCCAGCCCAGGACCTCCACATTCGGCTTCTTCACCTGTGGGATCATCTGAGACCATCCACCTGGACAGCTCATGAAACTGTGGGTTTTGCACAATCAAAGACTTTCTGCACAAACTGTCAGAAACCTTCTCAGGGAAGCTCATCTACTCGTTGTCCTCACCAGGGTCTTGACCTGACTGCAGTTTGGCGTCGTAACCGGCTTCAGCGGCCAAATGCTCACCTTAGATGGCCACTGACACGCTGGGAGAAGTGTGCTCTTTACATAATCCTGGTGTCAATTATACTAGGCAGATGGAAGACAGCTTGTATGGCGTTGTGTGGGTGAGCAATTTGCTGATGTCAACTTTGTGAACAGAGTGCCCCATGGTGGTGGTGGGGTTACGGTATGTCTTGGCATAAGCTACGGACAACAAACACAATTGCATTTTATTGATGGCAATTTGAAAACACAGAGGCACTGTGATGAGATCCTGAGGCCCATTGTCGTGTCATTCATCCTCCACCATCACCTCATGTTTCAGCATGTCTCAAGGATCTGTACACAATTCCTAGAAGCTGAACATGTCCCAGTTCTTCCATGGCCTGCATACTCACCAGACATCTCACCCATTGAGCATGTTTGGGATGCTCTGGATCGATGTGTACGACAGATTGTTCCAGTTCCCCCCAATATCCAGCAACTTCGCACAGCCATTGAAGAGGAGTGGGACAACATTCCACAGGCCACAATCAACAGCCTCATCAACTCTATGTGAAGGAGATGTGTCGTGCTGCATGAGGCAAATGGTGGTCACACCAGATACTGACTGGTTTTATGTATCTGGTGTGATACTTAAATGCATATCTGTATTCCCAGTCATGTGAAATCCATAGATTAGGACCTAGTGAATGTATTTTAATGGACTGATTTCCTCATATGAACTGTAACTCAGTAAAATGGTAGAAATTGTTGCGTGTTGCGTTTCTATTTTCGTCCAGTGTAATTAATCTCCACTCTCATAGTATCTAGCTCAGGCTGTCTAGTGAGCAGACTGGCTCAGACAGAGAGGTACAGAAACATACATAAGTCATGATACAGACATACACACACACACTGAAACACACACACACACACACACACACACGCACACACACACATATACACACGTACACACATGCATGCGGCAACACACACACACACACACACACACACACACACACACACACACACACACACACACACACACACACACACACACACACACACACACACACACACACACACACACACACACACACACACACACACACACACACATACACACACACACACACACACACACACTGGCACTACTTATTCAGTTTCTATGACGATGTGTTCTAGTTGCCTAGGAACAGGCTGTGATGTCATAGTGGATGTGTGGTTCTGATGGAGGGGAGATGGACGATAATTAAGTGGAATATCATTACCCCTCTAAGCTCTGTTTATACACACACACACACACACACACTGAAACACACACACACACACACACACACACACACACACACACACACGCACACACACACACACACACACACACACACACACACACACACACACTGAAACACACACACACACACTGAAACACACACACACACACACACTGAAACATACACACACACACACACACAAACTCACACACACACACACACACACACACACACACACACACACACACACACACACACACACACACACACACACACACACACACACACACACACACACACACAGACAGACAGACAGAAACACTCACTGAAACACACACACACACACACACACACACACACACACACACACACACACACACACACACACACACACAGACAGACAGAAACACTCACTGAAACACACACACACACACACACTCACACATCACACAGACACACACACACACATCGCCCACACAAACACACACACTCACACACATATCCCACATACATCCCACACACACACACCCACATCACACACTGAAACACACACACACACACACACACACACACACACACACACACACACACACACACACACAGACACAGACACACACACACACACACACACACATCACACATCACACAGACACACACACACATCACACACATCACCCACACACACATCACACACACATCACACACATATCCCACATACATTCCACACACACACACACTCACATCACACACATCACACACACACAGCTGCTCGAACAGACTGTTTTGAGAGGCCCACGTAAACACATGCTGACATCCTAATACACTCTATTACATGTCCTTATCCATTCAGTAGTGTTTCACTGCAGGCAGTTAGTTAGGAATCAGTGCTTCTTCAGATATTGTTTTGTCTGTTTGTTTGTCATTATGAAAGAGGTTATATCCCCAGGAAGAGAAATGTTGTCCATCTACTGTAACTCGCACACGGACTCAGAACAGTCCAGATGACAAATAGACAGACAGACTCGGTCCACTGTTGGTCTGGTCTGCTCTCTGTCCTGTTGGTCTGCTCTCTGTCCTGTTGGTCTGGTCTCTGTCCTGTTGGTCTGGTCTCTGTCCTGTTGGTCTGGTCTCTGTCCTGTTGGTCTGGTCTGGTCTCTGTCCTGTTGGTCTGCTCTCTGTCCTGTTGGTCTGGTCTGGTCTCTGTCCTGTTGCTCTGGTCTCTGTCCTGTTGGTCTGGTCTCTGTCCTGGGGCTCTGGTCTGGTCTCTGTCCTGTTGGTCTGCTCTCTGTCCTGTTGTTCTGGTCTCTGTCCTGTTGCTCTGGTCTCTGTCATGTTGGTCTACTCTCTATCCTGTTGGTCTGGTCTCTGTCCTGTTGGTCTGGTCTCTGTCCTGTTGGTCTGCTCTCTGTCCTGTTGGTCTGGTCTCTGTCCTGTTGGTCTGGTCTCTGTCCTGTTGGTCTGGTCTCTGTCCTGTTGGTCTGGTCTGGTCTCTGTCCTGTTGCTCTGGTCTGCTCTCTGTCCTGTTGCTCTGGTCTCTGTCCTGTTGGTCTGGTCTCTGTCCTGTTGGTCTGGTCTCTGTCCTGTTGGTCTGGTCTTTGTCCTGTTGGTCTACTCTCTATCCTGTTGGTCTGGTCTCTGTCCTGTTGGTCTGGTCTCTGTCCTGTTGGTCTGGTCTCTGTCCTGTTGATCTGGTCTCTGTCATGTTGGTCTACTCTCTATCCTGTTGGTCTGGTCTCTGTCCTGTTGGTCTGGTCTCTGTCCTGTTTGTCTGGTCTCTGTCCTGTTGGTCTGGTCTTTGTCCTGTTGGTCTGGTCTCTGTCCTGTTGGTCTGGTCTGGTCTTTGTCCTGTTGGTCTACTCTCTGTCCTGTTGGTCTGGTCTCTGTCCTGTTGGTCTGGTCTCTGTCCTGTTGCTCTGGTCTGGTCTCTGTCCTGTTGGTCTGGTCTGGTCTCTGTCCTGTTGGTCTGGTCTCTGTCCTGTTGGTCTGGTCTGCTCTCTGTCCTTTTGGTCTGGTCTTTGTCCTGTTGGTTTTGTCTCTGTCCTGTTGGTCTGCTCTCTGTCCTGTTGGTCTGGTCTCTGTCCTGTTGGTCTGCTCTCTGTCCTGTTGGTCTGGTCTCTGTCCTGTTGGTCTGGTCTCTGTCCTGTTGGTCTGGTCTCTGTCCTGTTGGTCTGGTCTGGTCTCTGTCCTGTTGCTCTGGTCTGCTCTCTGTCCTGTTGCTCTGGTCTCTGTCCTGTTGGTCTGGTCTCTGTCCTGTTGGTCTGGTCTCTGTCCTGTTGGTCTGGTCTTTGTCCTGTTGGTCTACTCTCTATCCTGTTGGTCTGGTCTCTGTCCTGTTGGTCTGGTCTCTGTCCTGTTGGTCTGGTCTCTGTCCTGTTGGTCTGGTCTCTGTCATGTTGGTCTACTCTCTATCCTGTTGGTCTGGTCTCTGTCCTGTTGGTCTGGTCTCTGTCCTGTTTGTCTGGTCTCTGTCCTGTTGGTCTGGTCTTTGTCCTGTTGGTCTGGTCTCTGTCCTGTTGGTCTGGTCTGGTCTTTGTCCTGTTGGTCTACTCTCTGTCCTGTTGGTCTGGTCTCTGTCCTGTTGGTCTGGTCTCTGTCCTGTTGCTCTGGTCTGGTCTCTGTCCTGTTGGTCTGGTCTGGTCTCTGTCCTGTTGGTCTGGTCTCTGTCCTGTTGGTCTGGTCTGCTCTCTGTCCTTTTGGTCTGGTCTTTGTCCTGTTGGTTTTGTCTCTGTCCTGTTGGTCTGCTCTCTGTCCTGTTGGTCTGGTCTCTGTCCTGTTGGTCTGCTCTCTGTCCTGTTGGTCTGGTCTCTGTCCTGTTGGTCTGGTCTGCTCTCTGTCCTGTTGGTCTGGTCTCTGTCCTGTTGGTCTGGTCTCTGTCCTGTTGGTCTGGTCTCTGTCCTGTTGGTCTGGTCTGGTCTCTGTCCTGTTGGTCTGGTCTGCTCTCTGTCCTGTTGGTCTGGTCTGGTCTCTGTCCTGTTGGTCTGGTCTCTGTCCTGTTGGTCTGGTCTCTGTCCTGTTGGTCTGGTCTCTGTCCTGTTGGTCTGGTCTCTATCCTGTTGGTCTGCTCTCTGTCCTGTTGGTCTGGTCTCTGTCCTGTTGGTCTGCTCTCTGTCCTGTTGGTCTGGTCTCTGTCCTGTTGGTCTGGTCTCTGTCCTGTTGGTCTGGTTTCTGTCCTGTTGGTCTACTCTCTGTCCTATTGGTCTGGTCTGGTCTCTGTCCTGTTGGTCTGGTCTCTATCCTGTTGGTCTGGTCTCTGTCCTGTTGGTCTACTCTCTGTCCTGTTGGTCTGGTCTCTGTCCTGTTGGTCTACTCTCTGTCCTATTGGTCTGGTCTGGTCTCTGTCCTGTTGGTCTTATCTCTGTCCTGTTGGTCTGGTCTCTGTCCTGTTGGTCTGCTCTCTGTCCTTTTGGTCTGGTCTTTGTCCTGTTGGTCTGGTCTAGTCTCTGTTCTGTTGGTCTGGTCTCTGTCCTGTTGGTCTGGTCTAGTCTCTGTTCTGTTGGTCTACTCTCTGTCCTGTTGGTCTGGTCTAGTCTCTGTCCTGTTGGTCTGGTCTCTGTCCTGTTGGTCTGGTCTCTGTCCTGTTGGTCTGCTCTCTGTCCTGTTGCTCTGGTCTGGTCTCTGTCCTGTTGGTCTGGTCTCTGTCCTGTTGGTCTGCTCTCTGTCCTGTTGGTCTGCTCTCTGTCCTGTTGCTCTGGTCTGGTCTCTGTCCTGTTGGTCTGGTCTGCTCTCTGTCCTGTTGGTCTGGTCTGCTCTCTGTCCTGTTGGTCTGGTCTTTGTCCTGTTGGTCTGGTCTGCGTTCTGTCCTGTTGGTCTGGTCTCTGTCCTGTTGGTCTGGTCTCTGTCCTGTTGGTCTGCTCTCTGTCCTGTTGGTCTGGTCTGGTCTCTATCCTGTTGGTCTGGTCTCTGTCCTGTTGGTCTGCTCTCTGTCCTGTTGGTCTGGTCTGGTCTCTGTCCTGTTGCTCTGGTCTGCTCTCTGTCCTGTTGCTCTGGTCTCTGTCCTGTTGGTCTGGTCTCTGTCCTGTTGGTCTGGTCTCTGTCCTGTTGGTCTGGTCTTTGTCCTGTTGGTCTGGTCTCTGTCCTGTTGGTCTGGTCTCTGTCTTGTTGGTCTGGTCTGGTCTTTGTCCTGTTGGTCTACTCTCTATCCTGTTGGTCTGGTCTCTGTCCTGTTGGTCTGGTCTCTGTCCTGTTGGTCTGGTCTCTGTCCTGTTGGTCTGGTCTCTGTCATGTTGGTCTACTCTCTATCCTGTTGGTCTGGTCTCTGTCCTGTTGGTCTGGTCTCTGTCCTGTTGGTCTGGTCTCTGTCCTGTTGGTCTGGTCTTTGTCCTGTTGGTCTGGTCTCTGTCCTGTTGGTCTGGTCTCTGTCCTGTTGGTCTGGTCTGGTCTTTGTCCTGTTGGTCTACTCTCTGTCCTGTTGGTCTGGTCTCTGTCCTGTTGGTCTGGTCTCTGTCCTGTTGCTCTGGTCTGGTCTCTGTCCTGTTGGTCTGGTCTGGTCTCTGTCCTGTTGGTCTGGTCTCTGTCCTGTTGGTCTGGTCTGCTCTCTGTCCTTTTGGTCTGGTCTTTGTCCTGTTGGTTTTGTCTCTGTCCTGTTGGTCTGCTCTCTGTCCTGTTGGTCTGGTCTCTGTCCTGTTGGTCTGCTCTCTGTCCTGTTGGTCTGGTCTCTGTCCTGTTGGTCTGGTCTGCTCTCTGTCCTGTTGGTCTGGTCTCTGTCCTGTTGGTCTGGTCTCTGTCCTGTTGGTCTGGTCTCTGTCCTGTTGGTCTGGTCTGGTCTCTGTCCTGTTGGTCTGGTCTGCTCTCTGTCCTGTTGGTCTGGTCTGGTCTCTGTCCTGTTGGTCTGGTCTCTGTCCTGTTGGTCTGGTCTCTGTCCTGTTGGTCTGGTCTCTGTCCTGTTGGTCTGGTCTCTATCCTGTTGGTCTGCTCTCTGTCCTGTTGGTCTGGTCTCTGTCCTGTTGGTCTGCTCTCTGTCCTGTTGGTCTGGTCTCTGTCCTGTTGGTCTGGTCTCTGTCCTGTTGGTCTGGTTTCTGTCCTGTTGGTCTACTCTCTGTCCTATTGGTCTGGTCTGGTCTCTGTCCTGTTGGTCTGGTCTCTATCCTGTTGGTCTGGTCTCTGTCCTGTTGGTCTACTCTCTGTCCTGTTGGTCTGGTCTCTGTCCTGTGGGTCTACTCTCTGTCCTATTGGTCTGGTCTGGTCTCTGTCCTGTTGGTCTGGTCTCTGTCCTGTTGGTCTGGTCTCTGTCCTGTTGGTCTGCTCTCTGTCCTTTTGGTCTGGTCTTTGTCCTGTTGGTCTGGTCTAGTCTCTGTTCTGTTGGTCTGGTCTCTGTCCTGTTGGTCTGGTCTAGTCTCTGTTCTGTTGGTCTACTCTCTGTCCTGTTGGTCTGGTCTAGTCTCTGTCCTGTTGGTCTGGTCTCTGTCCTGTTGGTCTGGTCTCTGTCCTGTTGGTCTGCTCTCTGTCCTGTTGCTCTGGTCTGGTCTCTGTCCTGTTGGTCTGCCCTCTGTCCTGTTGGTCTGCTCTCTGTCCTGTTGGTCTGCTCTCTGTCCTGTTGGTCTGCTCTCTGTCCTGTTGCTCTGGTCTGGTCTCTGTCCTGTTGGTCTGCTCTCTGTCCTGTTGGTCTGGTCTGCTCTCTGTCCTGTTGGTCTGGTCTTTGTCCTGTTGGTCTGGTCTGCGTTCTGTCCTGTTGGTCTGGTCTCTGTCCTGTTGGTCTGGTCTCTGTCCTGTTGGTCTGCTCTCTGTCCTATTGGTCTGGTCTCTGTCCTGTTGGTCTGGTCTCTGTCCTGTTGGTCTGGTCTCTGTCCTGTTGGTCTGGTCTCTGTCCTGTTGGTTTGGTCTGGTCTCTGTCCTGTTGGTCTGGTCTGGTCTCTGTCCTGTTGGTCTGGTCTGCTCTCTGTCCTGTTGGTCTGGTCTCTGTCCTGTTGGTCTGGTCTGCTCTCTGTCCTGTTGGTCTGCTCTCTGTCCTGTTGGTCTGGTCTCTGTCCTGTTGGTCTGCTCTCTGTCCTGTTGGTCTGCTCTCTGTCCTGTTGGTCTGGTCTGGTCTCTGTCCTGTTGGTCTGGTCTGGTCTCTGTCCTGTTGGTCTGGTCTCTGTCCTGTTGGTCTGGTCTCTGTCCTGTTGGTCTGCTCTCTGTCCTGTTGGTCTGCTCTCTGTCCTGTTGGTCTGGTCTGGTCTCTGTCCTGTTGGTCTGGTCTTTGTCCTGTTGGTCTGGTCTGCGTTCTGTCCTGTTGGTCTGGTCTCTGTCCTGTTGGTCTGGTCTCTGTCCTGTTGGTCTGCTCTCTGTCCTGTTGGTCTGGTCTCTGTCCTGTTGGTCTGGTCTCTGTCCTGTTGGTCTGGTCTCTGTCCTGTTGGTCTGGTCTCTGTCCTGTTGGTTTGGTCTGGTCTCTGTCCTGTTGGTCTGGTCTGGTCTCTGTCCTGTTGGTTTGGTCTGGTCTCTGTCCTGTTGGTCTGGTCTGCTCTCTGTCCTGTTGGTCTGCTCTCTGTCCTGTTGGTCTGCTCTCTGTCCTGTTGGTCTGCTCTCTGTCCTGTTGGTCTGGTCTGGTCTCTGTCCTGTTGGTCTGGTCTGGTCTCTGTCCTGTTGGTCTGGTCTCTGTCCTGTTGGTCTGGTCTCTGTCCTGTTGGTCTGCTCTCTGTCCTGTTGGTCTGCTCTCTGTCCTGTTGGTCTGGTCTGGTCTCTGTCCTGTTGGTCTGGTCTGGTCTCTGTCCTGTTGGTCTGGTCTGCTCTCTGTCCTGTTGGTCTGGTCTCTGTCCTGTTGGTCTGCTCTCTGTCCTGTTGGTCTGGTCTCTGTCCTGTTGGTCTGCTCTCTGTCCTGTTGGTCTGCTCTCTGTCCTGTTGGTCTGGTCTGGTCTCTGTCCTGTTGGTCTGGTCTGGTCTCTGTCCTGTTGGTCTGGTCTGCTCTCTGTCCTGTTGGTCTGGTCTCTGTCCTGTTGGTCTGCTCTCTGTCCTGTTGGTCTGGTCTCTGTCCTGTTGGTCTGGTCTCTGTCCTGTTGGTCTGCTCTCTGTCCTGTTGGTCTGGTCTAGTCTCTGTCCTGTTGGTCTGGTCTCTGTCCTGGCAAGGCGCAAGTACTATAATCCCTCTCTCGCTCTCAATTAAATGAAATGAAATTAAATTCAAGGGATTTATTGGCATGGGAAACACGTGTTAACATTGCGAAAGCAAGTGAGGTAGATAATATATAAAGTGAAATAAACAATCAAAATTAACAGTAAACATTACACATACAGAAGTTTCAAAACAATGAAGACATTACAAATGTCATATTATATATATACAGTGTTTTAACAATGTACAAATGGTTAATGGACACAAGATAAAATAAATAAGCATAAATATGGGTTGTATTTACAATGGTGTTTGTTCTTCACTGGTTGCCCTTTTCTCGTGGCAACAGGTCACAAATCTTGCTGCTGTGATGCACACTGTGGAATTTCACCCAGTAGATATGGGAGTTTATCAAAATTGGATTTGTTTTCGAAATCTTTGTGGATCTGTGTAATCTGAGGGAAATATGTGTCTCTAATATGGTCATACATTGGGCAGGAGTTTAGGAAGTGCAGCTCAGTTTCCACCTCATTTTGTGGGCAGTGAGCACATAGCCTGTCTTCTCTTGAGAGCCATGTCTGCCTACGGCGGTCTTTCTCAATAGCAAGGCTATGCTCAATGAGTCTGTACATAGTCAAAGCTTTCCTTAATTTTGGGTCAGTCACAGTGGTCAGGTATTCTGCCGCTGTGTACTCTCTGTGTAGTGCCAAATAGCATTCTAGTTTGCTCAGTTTTTTTGTTAATTCTTTCCAATGTGTCAAGTAATTATCTTTTTGTTTTCTCATGATTTGTTTGGGTCTAATTGTGCTGCTGTCCTGGGGCTCTGTAGGGTGTGTTTGTGTTTGTGAACAGAGCCCCAGGACCAGCTTGCTTAGGGGACTCTTCTCCAGGTTCATCTCTCTGTAGGTGATGGCTTTGTTATGGAAGGTTTGGGAATCGCTTCCTTTTAGGTGGTTATAGAATTTAACGGCTCTTTTCTGGATTTTGATAATTAGTGGGTATCGGCCTAATTCTGCTCTGCATGCATTATTTGGTGTTCTACGTCGTACACGGAGGATATTTTTGCAGAATTCTGCGTGCAGAGTCTCAATTTGGTGTTTGTCCCATTTTTTGAAGTCTTGGTTGGTGAGCGGACCCCAGACCTTACAACTATAAAGGGCAATGGGCTCTATGACTGATTCAAGTATTTTTAGCCAGATCCTAATTGGTATTTTGAAATTTATGTTCCTTTTGATGGCATAGAATGCCCTTCTTGCCTTGTCTCTCAGATCGTTCACAGCTTTGTGGAAGTTACCTGTGGCGCTGATGTTTAGGCCAAGGTATGTATAGTTTTTTGTGTGCTCTAGGGCAACAGTGTCTAGATGGAATTTGTATTTGTGGTCCTGGTGACTGGACCTTTTTTGGAACACCATTATTTTGGTCTTACTGAGATTTACTGTCAGGGCCCAGGTCTGACAGAATCTGTGCATAAGATCTAGGTGCTGCTGTAGGCCCTCCTTGGTTGGTGACAGAAGCACCAGATCATCAGCAAACAGCAGACATTTGACTTCGGATTCTAGTAGGGTGAGGCCGGGTGCTGCAGACTTTTCTAGTGCCCGCACCAATTCGTTGATATATATGTTGAAGAGGGTGGGGCTTAAGCTGCATCCCTGTCTCACCCCACAACCCTGTGTGAAGAAATGTGTGTGTTTTTTGCCAAGTTTAACCGCACACTTGTTGTTTGTGTACATGGATTTTATAATGTCATATGTTTTACCCCCAACACCACTTTCCATCAGTTTGTATAGCAGACCCTCATGCCAGATTGAGTCGAAGGCATTTTTGAAATCAACGAAGCATAAGAAGACTTTGTTTTGGTTTGTTTGGTTGTTAATTAGGGTGTCTCTCTCTCTCTCTCTCTCTCTGTCTCTGTCTCTGTCTCTGTCTCTGTCTCTCTCTCTCTCTCTCTCTCTCTCTCTCTCTCTCTCTCTCTGTCTCTCTGTCTCTCTCTCGTCTCTCTCTCTCTCTCTCTCTGTCTCTCTGTCTCTCTCTCTGTCTCTCTCTCTCTGTCTCTGTCTCTCTCTCTCTCTCTCTCTCTCTCTGTCTCTGTCTCTGTCTCTGTCTCTCTCTCTCTCTCTCTCTCTCTCTCTCTGTATCTCTGTCTCTTTCCCTCTGTCTTTCTCTCTCTCTCAGCAAGACACTGTTTTTACGCCCATTTAGTCTTCATTTAATTATCACACTCTGTGTGCTTCCTCCCCCCTCATCCCCCTCTCCTACTGTTGCAGCAGATGGCCTCTACTTTTCTCTCTCTCGCTCTCTCTCTCACTCTCTCTCTCTCTTGCTTTCTCTCTCTCCCCCTCTCTCTCTCTCTTGCTCTCTCACTCCCCCGTCTCTCTCTCTCTCTTGCTCTCTCTCTCCCTCTCCCTCTTTCTCTCTCTCTCTTGCTCTCTCTCTCTCTCTCTCCCCCGTCTCTCTCTCTCTTGCTCTCTCTCTCTCTTGCTCTCTCTTGCCCTCTTTCCCTCCATCTCACAAGCCCCTGTCTCTCTCTCTCTCTTGCCCTCTCTCTCTCCCCCTTTCTCTCTCTCTCCCTCTTTCTCTCTCGCTTTCTCACTTTCCCTATGCCCCCCCCCCTCTCTCTCTCTCTCCCCTTCAGCATTTTCAATCTCTCTGCAGACAAACCAATGTGTGTGTGTTTATTTGTATGTGTGCGTGTGTGTGTGTGCTGGTTCTGCTCCAGCTCTGCAGATACAAGCAGACAACCAGGTCAGCTGGTCCCACTGCAGATTTCTCTCTTAGAGAGAGCTTATGAGATTATTTGGAATTGTGTAATAGTGTGTAGTTTTTGTGGACATTAGTATTGCTCCTTGGCCAGCAAGAATGCTTTTGAATGTGTGTGTTTTTCCTTGTCAGTTTGTTTGTTTTGTGTTTGGTAGTAAAGTCTCGCTCTGGCATATTGAAAGCCAGTGTATGTTGGCAGCATACAGTCTGGACAACATCACAACAACAGTCTCTCTCTCTCTCTCTCTCTCTCTCTCTCTCTCTCTCCACCTCACACACACTCTCTCCAGTCCTCGATTCGATCTTGCAACTTTTCGGATACTATTCCAACGCTCTAACCACTAGGCTACCTGCCGCCCCAAACATTCACAGTGTAGGTTGGAAAATGTATGTGAACCCCTAGGCTAATGACTTCTCCAAAAGCTAATTGAAGTCAGGAGTCAGCTAACCTGGATGTTCCTGGATGTTCCACAGCGCTACTGGCAAAATATTCTGTGGACAGATGAAACTACAGTTGAGTTGTTTGGAAGGAACACAACACTATGTGTGGAGAAAAAAAGGCACAGCACACCAACATCAAAACCTCACCCCAACTGTAAAGTCTAGTGGAGGGAGCATCATGGTTTGGGGCTGCTTCGCTGTGCCAAGTCCTCGGCAGCTCGCTATTATCGACAGAAAAATTAATTCCTAAATTTATCAAGACATTTTGCAGGAGAATGTTAGGCTATCTGTTTGCCAATTGAAGCTCAACAGAAGTTGGGTGATGGGACAATGACCCAAAACACAGAAGTAAATCAACAACAGAAGAAAATACGCCTTCTGGAGTGGCCCAGTCAGAGACCTGACCTCAACCCAATTGAGATGCTGTGGCATGACCTCAAGAGAGCGCTTCACACCAGACATCCCAAGAATATTGCTGAACTGAAACAGTTTTGTAAAGTGGAATGGTCCAAAATTCCTCCTGACCATTGTCCAGGTCTGATCCACAACTACAGAACACGTTTGGTTGAGGATATTGCTTCCAAAGGAGGGTCAACCAGTATTTAAATCCAAAGGTTCACATACTTTCCCCACCCTGCACTGTGAATGTTTACATGAAGTGTTCAATAAATGTATAATTGTTTATTAGTTTAAGCAGACTGTGTTTGTCTATTGTTGTGACCTAGATGAAGATCAGATCAAATTGTATGACCAATTTATGCAGAAATCCAGGTAAACGATAAGAAGAAGACATACTTTTCCTTGCCACTGCATGAACTGTCTGACTTTACAACAACTATTGCTGCTAACTTCAGAACTATTCCTATTTAATTCTCTGTCCCTGAAGTTCTCTCTCTATTCCCCTCTCCTTCACCTCTCTCTGCCATATAAACTTTCTCTCCCCCCTTCTCTGTCCTCCAAGATGCAAACGTACCTTCATCCTTTTCACATTACTCCTTCAATTACTGAACCAACTATTTTTTTTTCCTCCTTCCCAGGTGCCACCCTCCATCCCTTTAACCATCCCTCCATCCCTTTAACCATCCCTCCATCCCTTTAACCATCCCTCCATCCTTTAACCATCCCTTTAACTATCCCTTTAACCATCCCTCCATCCTTTTAACCGTCCCTCCATCCCTTTAACCATCCCTCCATCCTTTAACCATCCCTTTAACTATCCCTTTAACCATCCCTTTAATCTTTTAACCATCCCTACATCCTTTAACCATCTCTCCATCCCTTTAACCATCCCTACACCCTTTAACCATCCCTTTAACCATCCCTCCATCATTTAGCCATCCCTCCATCCTTTAACCATCCCTTTAACCATCCCTCCATCCTGTAACGATCCCTCCATCCCTTTAACCATCCCTCCATCCTTTAACCATCCCTTTAACCATCCCTTCAACCATCCCTCCATCTTTTAACCATCCCTACATCCTTTAACCATCCCTTTAACCATCCCTCCATCATTTAGCCATCCCTTTAACCATCCCTCCATCCCTTTAACCATCCCTCCATCCCTTTAACCTTCCCTACATCCTTTAACCATCCCTTTAACCATCCCTCCATCCTTTAGCCATCCCTCCATCCTTTAACCATCCCTACATCCTTTAGCCATCCCTTTAACCCTCCCTACATCATTTAACCATCCCTTTAACAATCCCTTCATCCTTTAGCCATCCGTTTAACCATACCTCCATCCCTTTAACCATCCCTACATCCTTCAACCATCCCTTTAACCATCCCGCCATCATTTAGCCATCCCTTTAACCATCCCTCCATCATCATTTTACAAGACCCTGCTAGGTAAAGTCCCCCCTTATCTCAGCTCGCTGGTCACCATAGCAGCACCCACCTGTAGCATGCGCTCCAGCAGGTTTTTCTCTCTGGTCACCCCCAAAACCAATTCTTCCTTTGGCCGCCTCTCCTTCCAGTTCTCTGCTGCCAATGACTGGAACGAACTACAAAATTCTCTGAAACTGGAAACACTTATCTCCCTCACTAGCTTTAAGCACCAGCTGTCAGAGCAGCTCACAGATTACTGCACCTGTACAGAGCCCATCTATAATTTAGCCCATCCAAACTACCTCTTCCCCTACTGTATTTATTTATTTATTTTGCTCCTTTGCACCCCATTATTTCTATCTCTACCTTGCACATTCATCCATTGCAAATCTACCATTCCAGTGTTTTACTTGCTATATTGTATTTACTTCGCCACCATGGCCTTTTTTTTGCCTTTACCTCCCTTATCTCACCTCATTTGCTCACATTGTATATAGACGTATTTTTCTACTGTATTATTGACTGTATGAGGCGGCAGGGTAGCCTAGTCGTTAGAGTGTAGGGATGGCAGGGGAGCCTAGTGGTTAGAGTGTAGAGGAGGCAGGTAGCCTAGTGGTTAGAGTGTAGAGGCGGCAGGGGAGCCTAGTGGTTAGAGTGTAGAGGCGGCAGGGGAGCCTAGTGGTTAGAGTGTAGAGGCGGCAGGTATCCTAGTGGTTAGAGTGTAGAGGCGGCAGGTAGCCTAGTGGTTAGAGTGTAGAGGCGGCAGGTAGCCTAGTAGTTAGAGCGTTGGACTAGTGACCGGAAGGTTGCAAGTTCAAACCCCCGAGCTGACAAGGTACAAATCTGTCGTTCTGCCCCTGAACAGGCAGTTAACCCACTGTTCCTAGGCTGTCATTGAAAATAAGAATTTGTTCTTAACTGACTTGCCTGGTTAAATAAAGGTAAAATAAAAAATTTTAAAATGTTTGTTTTACTCCATGTGTAACTCTGTGTTGTTGTATGTGTCGAAATGCTTTGCTTTATCTTAGCCAGGTCGCAATTGTAAATAAGAACTTGCTCTCAACTTGCCTACCTGGTTAAATAAAGGTGAAAAAAACATCTCTCCATCCCTTTAACCATCCCTCCATCCCTTTAACCATCCCTCCATCCCTTTAACCATCCCTCCATCCATTTAACCATCCCTCCATCCCTTTAACCATCCCTCCATCCTTAACCATCCCTCCATCCCTATAACCATCCCTCCATCCCTTTAACCATCCCTCCATCCCTTTAACCATCCCTCCATCCCTTTAACCATCCCTCCATCCCTTTAACCATCCCTCCATCCTTT
>NC_034202.2:39011910-39079410 GCF_002021735.2 Oncorhynchus kisutch | reverse complement strand
TGTGGAAAGTTGTCCCACTCCTCTTCAATGGCTGTGTGAAGTTGCTGGATATTGGCGGGAACTGGAACACTCTGTTGTACACGTCGATCCAGAGCATCCCAAACATGCTCAACGGGTGACATGTCTGGTGAGTATGCAGACCATGGGATAACTGGGACATTTTCAGCTTCTAGGAATTGTGTACAGATCCTTGAGACATGGGGTTGTGCATTATCATGCTGAAACATGAGGTGATGGTGGAGGATGAATGGCACGACAATGAGCCTCCAGGATCTCATCACAGTATCTCTGTGTTTTCCAATTGCCATCGATAAAAGGCAATTGTGTTTGTTGTCCGTAGCTTATGCCAAGACATACCACAACCCCACCGCCACCATGGGGCACTCTGTTCACAACGTTGAGATCAGAAAACCGCTCACCCACACAATGCTATACTTTTATCAATATATTCGCCTGCATTTACCCCCCCCTCACCCCCCAAAAAATGAAACGTTAATTAGCTGCTAATTAATGTTTTGTTTTTCATAAAGAAAAAGGTGATCTGGACGAGAATAAACGATTAACTCTCTAATATTAGCTACATTTTGTAAATAAATAAATGGGCAACATTTCTTTAAATTGGACAATTCTGTGCACTGTCTTGCGCAAGTTTTAAATTGACACAATACCTGTTAGCAAAGGTGTCAACTAGAGTTGATCTGCAGGACCTTGCAGGGATTTGTCTACTTTGATGCTAATTAGCATTTTTTGAACCTGAGAGTAAATAGAGATGAATATATTGATTAAAAGTCCCCTTGTCTTAGACAGGGTAATCCTCCACAAAACACAGCCTTTATTTAAAGGGTTTCTAAAATCCCCTATGAGAAAAATGAATGATGGAAAAACCGTTGGAACTATTTCCCTGTTTGACTGCTCAATTGTATGGGTATTATGACACGTCCACTGTGGGGCTCTATAGAACCTTTTCCAGTACACACGACACATTGATGTCATGGGTATTATGACACGTTCACCGTGGGGCTCTATAGAACCTTTTCCAGTACACACGACACATTGACGTCATGGACAGATGCCTGCGACTCTTAGCTGCAGTAAGAAAGCCAACGCCATCTGCGCCCATTCAACATAGCCTAGATTTACATTTGCATTACTTAAACAGTCGGTAACATTTGGTCTTTGCAAAGTAACTATTTGGATGCAGCGGTTGTTAGCTAGAATGCTAACGCTCATTTGCCATGTTACTGGCTGTACTTTTTTAGGATTATTTTACCCCCTTTTCTCCCCAATTGGTAGTTACAGTCTTGTCCCATCGTTGCAATTTCCTTACGGACTCGGGACGCGAAGGTCAAGAGCCACTCGTCCTCTAAACCACGACCCTGCTGAGCGGGAGCGTCGCTTAACTCGCTTAACCCACCAATGTGTTAGAGGAAACACCGTACAGCTGGCAACTGAAGTCAGCTTGCAAGGCGCCCAGCCCACCACAAGGAGTCACTAGAGTTGCGATGGGACAAGGACATCCCGGCCGGCAAAAACCCTAACCTGGACAATGCTGGACCAATTGCACGCCGTCTCATGGCTCTCCCGGTCACGGCCGGCTGCAACACAGCCTGGGATCGAACCTATGTCTGTAGTGACGCCTCAAGACCGCTGCGCCACCTGGGAGGCCCCAAGTTGAAGTGTTTTTTAAAGTATAATGCAGTTGATTTGCGATGATGACACAGACGTTATATTAAGCAGGACATTCATACAAACCTCAAAATCCAATTATTATCCAAAAGTAGTGTGAAATGCATCTGAATAGAGGCTTTTTTTTTTCATTCTGCCACCAAATTGCATCATCCTCTTGCCGTAATGTTTGTAAACATAGAAAGGTGTCTATTGCCCCCAAGCACAAGGTGCACCTCTGTAATGATCATGCTGTTTAATCAGCTTCTTGATATGCCACACCTGTCAGGTGGATGGATTATCTTGGCAAAGGAGAAATGCTCACCAACAGGGATGTAAACAAATGTGTGCACAACATTTTAGAGAAATACGCTTTTTTGTGTATGTAAATTATCATTTTTAAAAATCTCAGTTCATGAAACATGGGAGCAATAGTTTTACATGTTGCGTTTATATTTTGGTTCAGTGTAATATATGCATGGCTAGGACTGAGTTTGTGATGAATATTTCCAGAGGTGGGCTGAGATAACGGAGTGTGTTGTGCACTGATTTGCACTGTACACTTTGCATGGTGTTCACAACCACCCAAGTCTGTATCAGAAGAGTTAGTAAACAGTGTCCCCGTGTGGTGTAGACTGGAAGTACATCTCAGCCCAAGCAATGCTGTGATATGTAGATGCAGTTTAGGGTTTCTCCTCTAGATGGAGCAGTTATAGCAGGAATAGAGCGTCCATCTCAGAGATTGAACAACTGTTGAGAATCCCAAACAGGGATTCAATGAACATCCGCCAAATGCCAGTAGATTTTTGCTCCCATTTGCAAAGAAACATTATCAAGTAGCTGTTTTCAAAGTGTTTCTGTCGTTTTGAATCACTCTAAACAAAGAATGGGCTAAAAACAACCAAATTTTGGTTAACTGGTAACCCAGCGCTGGTTAAATAGTGGACAGAACACGCTGGGTTACCCAAACACGCTGCTAACCCAAATATGGGTTAATTTATCCATCAATTGGGTATTTTTTACTCTCTTGCTGGGTTAGCAGCTATCTTAATGTCATCCATAGATTATTTTTAGAAGGCGTGGCTTACTAGGGGTGTGGCTTTCAGGTAGATATTATTAGCCACCTGTGAGAGTGAATGTCATTCGTGTTCATCATGTTAAGTTTACATACTGCATATTTACATTTTTTATTTAGATAGCATTTTAGACATTCTAATATTTGTATTTATTATAGATCCCCATTAGTTCCTGCCAAGGCAGCAGCTACTCTTCCTGGGGTTTATTATAGATCCCCATTAGTTCCTGCCAAGGCAGCAGCTACTCTTCCTGGGGTTTATTATGGATCCCCATTAGTTCCTGCCAAGGCAGCAGCTACTCTTCCTGGGGTTTATTATGGATCCCCATTAGTTCCTGCCAAGGCAGCAGCTACTCTTCCTGGGGTTTATTATAGATCCCCATTAGTTCCTGCCAAGGCAGCAGCTACTCTTCCTGGGGTTTATTATAGATCCCCATTAGTTCCTGCCAAGGCAGCAGCTACTCTTCCTGGGGTTTATTATGGATCCCCATTAGTTCCTGCCAAGGCAGCAGCTACTCTTCCTGGGGTTTATTATGGATCCCCATTAGTTCCGGCCAAGGCAGCAGCTACTCTTCCTGGGGTTTATTATGGATCCCCATTAGTTCCTGCCAAGGCAGCAGCTACTCTTCCTGGGGTTTATTATGGATCCCCATTAGTTCCGGCCAAGGCAGCAGCTACTCTTCCTGGGGTTTATTATGGATCCCCATTAGTTCCTGCCAAGGCAGCAGCTACTCTTCCTGGGGTTTATTATGGATCCCCATTAGTTCCTGCCAAGGCAGCAGCTACTCTTCCTGGGGTTTATTATGGATCCCCATTAGTTCCTGCCAAGGCAGCAGCTACTCTTCCTGGGGTTTATTATGGATCCCCATTAGTTCCTGCCAAGGCAGCAGCTACTCTTCCTGGGGTTTATTATGGATCCCCATTAGTTCCTGCCAAGGCAGCAGCTACTCTTCCTGGGGTTTATTATGGATCCCCATTAGTTCCTGCCAAGGCAGCAGCTACTCTTCCTGGGGTTTATTATGGATCCCCATTAGTTCCTGCCAAGGCAGCAGCTACTCTTCCTGGGGTTTATTATGGATCCCCATTAGTTCCTGCCAAGGCAGCAGCTACTCTTCCTGGGGTTTATTATAGATCCCCATTAGTTCCTGCCAAGGCAGCAGCTACTCTTCCTGGGGTTTATTATAGATCCCCATTAGTTCCTGCCAAGGCAGCAGCTACTCTTCCTGGGGTTTATTATGGATCCCCATTAGTTCCTGCCAAGGCAGCAGCTACTCTTCCTGGGGTTTATTATGGATCCCCATTAGTTCCGGCCAAGGCAGCAGCTACTCTTCCTGGGGTTTATTATGGATCCCCATTAGTTCCTGCCAAGGCAGCAGCTACTCTTCCTGGGGTTTATTATGGATCCCCATTAGTTCCGGCCAAGGCAGCAGCTACTCTTCCTGGGGTTTATTATGGATCCCCATTAGTTCCGGCCAAGGCAGCAGCTACTCTTCCTGGGGTTTATTATGGATCCCCATTAGTTCCGGCCAAGGCAGCAGCTACTCTTCCTGGGGTTTATTATGGATCCCCATTAGTTCCGGCCAAGGCAGCAGCTACTCTTCCTGGGGTTTATTATGGATCCCCATTAGTTCCTGCCAAGGCAGCAGCTACTCTTCCTGGGGTTTATTATGGATCCCCATTAGTTCCTGCCAAGGCAGCAGCTACTCTTCCTGGGGTTTATTATGGATCCCCATTAGTTCCTGCCAAGGCAGCAGCTACTCTTCCTGGGGTTTATTATGGATCCCCATTAGTTCCTGCCAAGGCAGCAGCCACTCTTCCTGGGGTTTATTATGGATCCCCATTAGTTCCTGCCAAGGCAGCAGCTACTCTTCCTGGGGTTTATTATGGATCCCCATTAGTTCCGGCCAAGGCAGCAGCTACTCTTCCTGGGGTTTATTATGGATCCCCATTAGTTCCTGCCAAGGCAGCAGCTACTCTTCCTGGGGTTTATTATGGATCCCCATTAGTTCCGGCCAAGGCAGCAGCTACTCTTCCTGGGGTTTATTATGGATCCCCATTAGTTCCTGCCAAGGCAGCAGCTACTCTTCCTGGGGTTTATTATGGATCCCCATTAGTTCCGGCCAAGGCAGCAGCTACTCTTCCTGGGGTTTATTATGGATCCCCATTAGTTCCTGCCAAGGCAGCAGCTACTCTTCCTGGGGTTTATTATAGATCCCCATTAGTTCCTGCCAAGGCAGCAGCTACTCTTCCTGGGGTTTATTATAGATCCCCATTAGTTCCTGCCAAGGCAGCAGCTACTCTTCCTGGGGTTTATTATAGATCCCCATTAGTTCCTGCCAAGGCAGCAGCTACTCTTCCTGGGGTTTATTATGGATCCCCATTAGTTCCTGCCAAGGCAGCAGCTACTCTTCCTGGGGTTTATTATGGATCCCCATTAGTTCCTGCCAAGGCAGCAGCTACTCTTCCTGGGGTTTATTATAGATCCCCATTAGTTCCTGCCAAGGCAGCAGCTACTCTTCCTGGGGTTTATTATGGATCCCCATTAGTTCCTGCCAAGGCAGCAGCTACTCTTCCTGGGGTTTATTATAGATCCCCATTAGTTCCTGCCAAGGCAGCAGCTACTCTTCCTGGGGTTTATTATAGATCCCCATTAGTTCCTGCCAAGGCAGCAGCTACTCTTCCTGGGGTTTATTATAGATCCCCATTAGTTCCTGCCAAGGCAGCAGCTACTCTTCCTGGGGTTTATTATGGATCCCCATTAGTTCCTGCCAAGGCAGCAGCTACTCTTCCTGGGGTTTATTATGGATCCCCATTAGTTCCTGCCAAGGCAGCAGCTACTCTTCCTGGGGTTTATTATAGATCCCCATTAGTTCCTGCCAAGGCAGCAGCTACTCTTCCTGGGGTTTATTATGGATCCCCATTAGTTCCTGCCAAGGCAGCAGCTACTCTTCCTGGGGTTTATTATGGGTCCCCATTAGTTCCTGCCAAGGCAGCAGCTACTCTTCCTGGGGTCCAGCAACATTGTACTCCAACAATGGGATTTATATAGACTTTCAGAGAACTCACTTCTGTAAGCCTCATTGAAGCTGCAAAAATGTAAATGTTTGACCTTAACATGCACCAATAACCACAAATATCCCAGCATCAATCACCCAGCACTCAGCAGCAATAACCCAATATCACAATAACTTTCACTCCCTCAGCTTTGGGACACTTTAAAGGTGCGAGGGGTGAGAGGAAGGGAGTGATTTGGGATTCAGCTTGTGATTATTTTATTTAGCTGCGACTCCTGTCCTATGTCTTCTGTGTGCTGTCAGATGCACCTCAGATTCTCTCCTCTAGTTGGAGCAGCCAGAGAGAGAACAGAGCATGCTTCTCAGATATACATCAACTGTTTCACTATGCTGCGACTCCTGTCTCTGTCTCTCTGTCTGTCTCTGTCTCTTTCTCTCTGTCCCTCGGTCTCTGTCCCTCTCTCTGTCTCTGTTACAGCCTGTCCCGCTCTCTCTCTCTCTCTCTCTCTCTCTCTTTCTTTCTCTCTCTGTCTCTCTCTCTGTCTGTCTCTCTCTCTGTTGGTCTCTGTCTCAGTCTCTCTGTCTCTCTCTTTGTCCCTCTCTCTCTTTCTCTATCTCTGTCTCTTTGTCTCTGTCTCTCTGTCCCTCTCTCTCTCTGTCTCTCTCTGTCTGTCTCTGTCTCTCTGTCTGTATCTCTCTCTGTCTGTCTCTCTCTGTCTCAGTCTCTCTCTTTCTTTCTCTCTCTGTCTCTCTCTCTGTCTGTCTCTCTCTCTGTTGGTCTCTGTCTCAGTCTCTCTGTCTCTCTCTTTGTCCCTCTCTCTCTTTCTCTATCTCTGTCTCTTTGTCTCTGTCTCTCTGTCCCTCTCTCTCTCTCTGTCTGTCTCTGTCTCTCTCTCAATTCAATTCAATTCAATTGACTTTATTGACACGGCAAGTATACATAAAAAAAAATTGGTGTGACCAACAGCAATAATAATAGTAGTAGTGGACATGGGATTACCATTAACAACAACTACAACAGCAATAATAATAGTAGTAGTGGACATGGGATTACCATTAACAACAACTACAACAGCAATAATAATAGTAGTAGTGGACATGGGATTACCATTAACAACAACTACAACAGCAATAATAATAGTAGTAGTGGACATGGGATTACCATTAACAACAACTACAACAGCAATAATAATAGTAGTAGTGGACATGGGATTACCATTATCAACAACTACAACAACAATAATAATAGTAGTAGTGGACATGGGATTACCATTATCAACAACTACAACAGCAATATTAATAGTAGTAGTGGACATGGGATTACCATTAACAACAACTACAACAGCAATAATAATAGTAGTAGTGGACATGGGATTACCATTAACAACAACTACAACAGCAATAATAATAGTAGTAGTGGACATGGGATTACCATTAACAACAACTACAACAGCAATAATAATAGTAGTAGTGGACATGGGATTACCATTAACAACAACTACAACAGCAATAATAATAGTAGTAGTGGACATGGGATTACCATTAACAACAACTACAACAACAATAATAATAGTAGTAGTGGACATGGGATTACCATTAACAACAACTACAACAGCAATAATAATAGTAGTAGTGGACATGGGATTACCATTAACAACAACTACAACAGCAATAATAATAGTAGTAGTGGACATGGGATTACCATTAACAACAACTACAACAGCAATAATAATAGTAGTAGTGGACATGGGATTACCATTAACAACAACTACAACAGCAATAATAATAGTAGTAGTGGACATGGGATTACCATTAACAACAACTACAACAGCAATAATAATAGTAGTAGTGGACATGGGATTACCATTAACAACAACTACAACAACAATAATAATAGTAGTAGTGGACATGGGATTACCATTAACAACAACTACAACAACAATAATAATAGTAGTAGTGGACATGGGATTACCATTAACAACAACTACAACAGCAATAATAATAGTAGTAGTGGACATGGGATTACCATTAACAACAACTACAACAGCAATAATAATAGTAGTAGTGGACATGGGATTACCATTAACAACAACTACAACAGCAATAATAATAGTAGTAGTGGACATGGGATTACCATTAACAACAACTACAACAGCAATAATAATAGTAGTAGTGGACATGGGATTACCATTAACAACAACTACAACAGCAATAATAATAGTAGTAGTGGACATGGGATTACCATTAACAACAACTACAACAGCAATAATAATAGTAGTAGTGGACATGGGATTACCATTAACAACAACTACAACAGCAATAATAATAGTAGTAGTGGACATGGGATTACCATTAACAACAACTACAACAGCAATAATAATAGTAGTAGTGGACATGGGATTACCATTAACAACAACTACAACAGCAATAATAATAGTAGTAGTGGACATGGGATTACCATTAACAACAACTACAACAACAATAATAATAGTAGTAGTGGACATGGGATTACCATTAACAACAACTACAACAACAATAATAATAGTAGTAGTGGACATGGGATTACCATTAACAACAACTACAACAACAATAATAATAGTAGTAGTGGACATGGGATTACCATTAACAACAACTACAACAACAATAATAATAGTAGTAGTGGACATGGGATTACCATTAACAACAACTACAACAACAATAATAATAGTAGTAGTGGACATGGGATTACCATTAACAACAACTACAACAACAATATTAATAGTAGTAGTGGACATGGGATTATCATTAACAACAACTACAACAACAATAATAATAGTAGTAGTGGACATGGGATTACCATTAACAACAACTACAACAACAATATTAATAGTAGTAGTGGACATGGGATTACCATTAACAACAACTACAACAACAATAATAATAGTAGTAGTGGACATGGGATTACCATTAACAACAACTACAACAGCAATAATAATAGTAGTAGTGGACATGGGATTACCATTAACAACAACTACAACAGCAATAATAATAGTAGTAGTGGACATGGGATTACCATTAACAACAACTACAACAGCAATAATAATAGTAGTAGTGGACATGGGATTACCATTAACAACAACTACAACAGCAATAATAATAGTAGTAGTGGACATGGGATTACCATTAACAACAACTACAACAACAACATTAATGAGAACAACAATACATTAAAGCAGTGGTAGTGGACCAGTGTCAACATGACTGAGAAGACACATGACCTGGTAGTAGACCAGTGTCAACATGACTGAGAAGACACATGACCTGGTAGTGGACCAGTGTCAACATGACTGAGAAGACACATGACCTGGTAGTAGACCAGTGTCAACATGACTGAGAAGACACATGACCTGGTAGTAGACCAGTGTCAACATGACTGAGAAGACACATGACCTGGTAGTAGACCAGTGTCAACATGACTGAGAAGACACATGACCTGGTAGTAGACCAGTGTCAACATGACTGAGAAGACACATGACCTGGTAGTAGACCAGTGTCAACATGACTGAGAAGACACATGACCTGGTAGTAGACCAGTGTCAACATGACTGAGAAGACACATGACCTGGTAGTGGACCAGTGTCAACATGACTGAGAAGACACATGACCTGGTAGTAGACCAGTGTCAACATGACTGAGAAGACACATGACCTGGTAGTAGACCAGTGTCAACATGACTGAGAAGACACATGACCTGGTAGTGGACCAGTGTCAACATGACTGAGAAGACACATGACCTGGTAGTAGACCAGTGTCAGCATGACTGAGAAGACACATGACCTGGTAGTAGACCAGTGTCAACATGACTGAGAAGACACATGACCTGGTAGTAGACCAGTGTCAACATGACTGAGAAGACACATGACCTGGTAGTAGACCAGTGTCAACATGACTGAGAAGACACATGACCTGGTAGTAGACCAGTGTCAACATGACTGAGAAGACACATGACCTGGTAGTGGACCAGTGTCAACATGACTGAGAAGACACATGACCTGGTAGTAGACCAGTGTCAACATGACTGAGAAGACACATGACCTGGTAGTAGACCAGTGTCAGCATGACTGAGAAGACACATGACCTGGTAGTAGACCAGTGTCAACATGACTGAGAAGACACATGACCTGGTAGTAGACCAGTGTCAACATGACTGAGAAGACACATGACCTGGTAGTGGACCAGTGTCAACATGACTGAGAAGACACATGACCTGGTAGTGGACCAGTGTCAACATGACTGAGAAGACACATGACCTGGTAGTAGACCAGTGTCAACATGACTGAGAAGACACATGACCTGGTAGTAGACCAGTGTCAACATTACTGAGAAGACACATGACCTGGTAGTAGACCAGTCTCAACATGACTGAGAAGACGCATGTTCTGGTAGTAGACCAGTGTCAACATGACTGAGAAGACACATGACCTGGTAGTGGACCAGTCTCAACATGACTGAGAAGACACATGACCTGGTAGTAGACCAGTGTCAACATGACTGAGAAGACACATAACCTGGTAGTAGACCAGTGTCAACATGACTGAGAAGACACATGACCTGGTAGTAGACCAGTGTCAACATGACTGAGAAGACACATGACCTGGTAGTAGACCAGTGTCAACATGACTGAGAAGACACATGACCTGGTAGTAGACCAGTGTCAACATGACTGAGAAGACACATGACCTGGTAGTAGACCAGTGTCAGCATGACTGAGAAGACACATGACCTGGTAGTAGACCAGTGTCAACATGACTGAGAAGACACATGACCTGGTAGTAGACCAGTGTCAACATGACTGAGAAGACACATGACCTGGTAGTAGACCAGTGTCAACATGACTGAGAAGACACATGACCTGGTAGTAGACCAGTGTCAACATGACTGAGAAGACACATGACCTGGTAGTGGACCAGTGTCAACATGACTGAGAAGACACATGACCTGGTAGTAGACCAGTGTCAACATTACTGAGAAGACACATGACCTGGTAGTGGACCAGTGTCAACATGACTGAGAAGACACATGACCTGGTAGTGGACCAGTGTCAACATGACTGAGAAGACACATGTTCTGGTAGTAGACCAGTGTCAACATGACTGAGAAGACACATGACCTGGTAGTGGACCAGTCTCAACATGACTGAGAAGACACATGACCTGGTAGTAGACCAGTGTCAACATGACTGAGAAGACACATGACCTGGTAGTAGACCAGTGTCAACATGACTGAGAAGACACATGACCTGGTAGTAGACCAGTGTCAACATGACTGAGAAGACACATGACCTGGTAGTAGACCAGGTTGTGTCCCTCAGGTTGTGCACATTTTGACTTTTCAAATTCTTTGTATTGAATTATAATTTTGGTAAATAAATATTCTCTTAGGTCTGAGTATTTGTCACAGTGTAATAGGAAATGCAGCTCTGTCTCTACCTCTCCCCTGGAGCAGAGTGAGCACAGCCTGTCGTCTCTGGGCAGCCAGGTTTGTCTGTGACGACCGGTCTCTATAGCCAGCCTGTCCTCTCTGGGCAGCCAGGTTTGTCTGTGACGACTGGTCTCTATAGCCAGCCTGTCCTCTCTGGGCAGCCAGGTTTGTCTGTGACGACTGGTCTCTATAGCCAGCCTGTCCTCTCTGGGCAGCCAGGTTTGTCTGTGACGACCGGTCTCTATAGCCAGCCTGTCCTCTCTGGGCAGCCAGGTTTGTCTGTGACGACTGGTCTCTATAGCCAGCCTGTCCTCTCTGGGCAGCCAGGTTTGTCTGTGACGACTGGTCTCTATAGCCAGCCTGTCCTCTCTGGGCAGCCAGGTTTGTCTGTGACGACTGGTCTCTATAGCCAGCCTGTCCTCTCTGGGCAGCCAGGTTTGTCTGTGACGACTGGTCTCTATAGCCAGCCTGTCCTCTCTGGGCAGCCAGGTTTGTCTGTGACGACAGTTCTCTATAGCCAGAATGTGCTCACTGAGTCTGTACCTAGTCAGTGTTTTCCTCGGTTTTCTAACAGTCACAGTGATCAGATAGTCTGCCACCGTGTACTGTCTGTTGAGAGACAAATAGCATTGACATTTACTTTGGTTGTTTGTGGTGTCCTTCCAATAGGTGATATATTTGTATTTTTGCTTTGTGATGATTTGGTTGGGCCAGATGTTCTGTGTGATGCCTTGAGTCTCTCTGGGTTTGGTTTGGGTTAGTAAACTGAGCCTCAGAACCAGCTGGATGAGGGACTCTTCTCTTGTTTCATCTCTTGACATTGCAGAGCTGTGTGATGGAATGTTTTTGGGTCACTTGTTTTTAGATGGTTGTAAAATTTGATAGCTCTTTTTTCTATTTGAATGAGGAGGGGGTATTGGCCCAATTCTGCTCTACATGCGTTATTTGGAGTTTTTCTTTGCACAATACAGTCTTGCAAAATTCTGCATATAGTATTTCGATTGGATGTTTGTCCCATTTGGTATATTCATTATTAGAGAGTGGACCCCATACTTTAATGTTAAATAGAGCAATTGGTTCTATAACCGATTGGAACATTTTGAACCAGATTCTAATTGGAATTTCCTTTTAATGGCATAGAATGCTCTTCTTGCTTTGTCTCTCAGCTCGTTCACAGCCATGTGAAAGCTACCTGTGTTGCTGATGTTTAGTCCTAGATATGTGTAGTTTTTGGTGTGTTCTAATAGAACTGTGTCCAAATAGAATTGAGATTTCTCATCCTGAATTCCGGGAACTTTTTTGGAATATCATTATAATTATTTGGGGCGGGGTTAACGGTCAGAGCCCAGGTCTGACAGAACCTGTGGTTAACGGTCAGAGCCCAGGTCTGACAGAACCTGTGGTTAACGGTCAGAGCCCAGGTCTGACAGAACCTGTGGTTAACAGTCAGAGCCCAGGTCTGACAGAACCTGTGATTAATGGTCAGAGCCCGTTAAGCCCTGTCAGTGATTAACTGACAGAACCTGTGCAGATTATCTAGGCGCTACAGTAACTCCTCCTTAGTGGGAGACAGCAGCACCAGGTCATCTGCATACAGCAGACCCTCCTCAGTGGGAGACAGCAGACCCTCCTTAGTGGGAGACAGCAGACCCTCCTCAGTGGGAGACAGCAGACCCTCCTTAGTGGGAGACAGCAGACCCTCCTTAGTGGGAGACAGCAGACCCTCCTTAGTGGGAGACAGCAGACCCTCCTCAGTGGGAGACAGCAGACCCATCTTAGTGGGAGACAGCAGACCCATCTTAGTGGGAGACAGCAGACCCTCCTTAGTGGGAGACAGCAGACCCTCCTTAGTGGGAGACAGCAGACCCTCCTTAGTGGGAGACAGCAGCACCAGGTCATCTGCGTACAGCAGACCCTCCTTAGTGGGAGACAGTAGCATCAGGTCATCTGTCTACAGCAGACCCTCCTTAGTGGGAGACAGCAGCACCAGGTCATCTGTCTACAGCAGACCCTCCTTCGTGGGAGACAGCAGACCCTCCTTAGTGGGAGACAGCAGACCCTCCTTAGTGGGAGACAGCAGCACCAGGTCATCTGCATACAGCAGACCCTCCTTAGTGGGAGACAGCAGCACCAGGTCATCTGTCTACAGCAGACCCTCCTTAGTGGGAGACAGCAGACCCTCCTTAGTGGGAGACAGTAGCACCAGGTCATCTGCGTACAGCAGACACTTGATTTCAGTGTCGTGTAGGGTGATACCAGGTGCTACCGATTCTTCTAATGTTTTTGCCAATTCATTAATGTAGATGTTAAATAGTGTTGGACTTATTGGGCAGCCCTGTTTCACTCCCCGTCCCTGAGAGAAGAAGTCTGTTTGCTTGTTGCCAATTTTAACCACATTTGTTTTTAGTGTACATTGATTTAATAACATCATGTGTTTTCCCTCCAATACCACTTTCTATTAGTTTATAAAAAAGTGAAAAATTAAAAAATTAAAAAAAATTGAATTGAATTGTAAAAAATCTTGAAGTCTACAAAACATGAGTAGATTTGGCCTTTGTTTTAGTTTACTTTTTTTTTGTCAATTAGAGTGTGGAGGGTGGACATGTGGTCTGTTGTACAATAATTGGAAAAAAAATCCTTCTGCTTCAGATGTTGTGATCATCAAGGAAATTACGTAGTTAGCTATTTAGGATACTGCAGAGAATTTTCCCCAAGTTGCTGTTAATGCAAATTCTTCTAATTATTTGGGTCAAATTTGTCTCAATTTTTATAGATTAGTGTGATCAATCCCTGGTTCCAAATATCAGGGAAAAATACCTGCAGTGAGGATAATGTTGAGTTTGAGTATAGCCAATTTGAATTTGTGGTCTGTATATTTGATCATTTCATTTAAAGTACCATCAGCACCACAGGTCTTTTTGGGTTGGAGAGTGCATAGTTTTTCCAATACTTCTTCTGTAATTGAGGAATCCACAGGATTCTGATAGTCTTTGACTGCTGATTTAAAGGTAATGTGTAATTGTTCTTGTATATCTTGTTGTTCTGGGCTCTTTGTTATATTGCTGTAGAGGTTTGCTTAGTGATTTCACCACATCACCATTTTGGATAGTCAGTTCCTCATGATGAGGTTTGTTTAATATATTCCAATTCTCCCTGAAGTGGTTTCATTCTATAGATTCCTCAATTCCAGTGTCACAGACGTCGTAAGAAGTGGACCAAAGCGCAGCGTGGCTAGCGTGAATTTTCTTTTCTTTATAAAAATGCCAACAAAACAAAGCCACAACCGTGACGCTTAACAGGGCTATAGTGCCACTAACAAAGACAACTATCCACAAAACCAACAGCGAAAAAGGCTGCCTAAGTATGATTCCCAATCAGAGACAACGATAGACAGCTGTCCCTGATTGAGAACCACACCCGGCCAAACACAAAGAAATAGAAAACCTAGAAAATCAGAACATAGAATGCCCACCCAAATCACACCCTGACCAAACCAAAATAGAGACATTAGAAGGCTCTCTAAGGTCAGGGCGTGGCATCCATCCAGCTGATTTCTAATGTGCTGTTCCTTTTTTTGTGCTTAGGGTGTGTTTTTGTATTGCTTCAGTGTTTCTCCGTATTAAATCTGTATATTTTTGTTGTCTGGTTCTCTGTGTTTTTGATTAGATCTATTTCTCAATGACTTCTTTAGATTTTTGCAATCATTATCTAACCATTATTCATTATCTGTTATTTCTGGTTTGCTCTTATGATTCTTTAGATTAGCCAAGGAGGCTAATTTGTCAAATATAAAGTTTATGTAAAAAAATTGCCAAATTTACACCTTCGTTGCTCTAGGAGAATGTTAAGGCTAAAAAGTTGTCCAGGAGATATCTACCAATTGCTTTTTGGTAGATGTCTGTACTTTTTCCACTCCATCCATATAGGCCTGTTTAGTACCATGTAATTTATTGGGCCGTGATGCTTCATGGTTGTGTTCTGCTCTTCTCAGATACACTGTGATTTTACTGTGGTCTGAGAGAGGTGTTAGTGGGCTGACTGTGAAGGCTCAGAGAGACTCTGGGTTGGTCTGAGAGAGGTGTTAGTGGGCTGACTGTGAAGGCTCTGAGAGACTCTGGGTTGGTCTGAGAGAGGTGTTAGTGGGCTGACTGTGAAGGCTCTGAGAGAGGTGTTAGTGGGCTGACTGTGAAGGCTCTGAGAGACTCTGGGTTGGTCTGAGAGAGGTGTTAGTGGGCTGACTGTGAAAGCTCTGAGAGACTCTGGGTTGGTCTGAGAGAGGTGTTAGTGGGCTGACTGTGGAGGCTCTGAGAGACTCTGGGTTGGTCTGAGAGAGGTGTTAGTGGGCTGACTGTGAAGGCTCTGAGAGACTCTGGGTTTAGGTCGGTGAGGAAGTAGTCTACAGTACTACTGCCAAGGGATGAGCTGTAGGTGTACCAACCAAAAGAGTCCCCTCTCAGCCTACCATTGACTATGTACAGACCCAGTGTTCGACAGAGCTTCACGAGCTGTACTCCGTTTTTGTTTTTCACTTTGTCATAGTTGTTTCTGTGGGGGTATGTGGGGAGGGAAAGGTTGTTGCTTCCTGGTAGGTGTTTATCCCCATGACTGTTAATAGTGTCTTGTTCTTTTGCTGTTCTAGCATTCAGGTCTCCACAGACCAGTACGTTGCCTTGGGCCTGAAAGTGACTCATCTCCCCCTCTAGAATGGAGAAACTCTCTTCATTGAAGTAGGGTGACTCTGCGGGGGGGAATGTATGTGGCACAGAGGAAGACGTTTTTATCTGTTAAGATAGCCTCCTTGTTGATTTTTAACCAGATAAAGAATTCTCCTGTTTTGATCAATTCGATTGAATTAATTAGTTCAGATGTATACCATATTAGCATTCCCCCTGTCTCTGCCCTGTCCTGAGTCTCTGCCCTGTCCTGAGTCTCTGCCCTGTCCTGAGTCTCTGCCCTGTCCTGAGTCTCTGCCCTGTCCTGAGTCTCTGCCCTGTCCTGAGTCTCTGCCCTGTCCTGAGTCTCTGCCCTGTCCTGAGTCTCTGCCCTGTCCTGAGTCTCTGCCCTGTCCTGAGTCTCTGCCCTGTCCTGAGTCTCTGCCCTGTCCTGAGTCTCTGCCCTGTCCTGAGTCTCTGCCCTGTCCTGAGTCTCTGCCCTGTCCTGAGTCTCTGCCCTGTCTGATTCCTTTTAATTTATTTGATTGTAGGATTATCTCCCTATAACCTAGTGGACAGCCAGTGGAAACATCACCTCTGCACCATGTTTCCTGTCGTACTACAATATCATCATCATCAATTTATTTCAGGAAGTCTGGGTTTCTGCTCTTTAGTCCAAAAGCAAAGGACTTCAATCCTTGTACATTCCAACATGCAATGTATAAAGATTTCATAACTGATTTTTCTTTACCTTCAAAATGAGACAATCCAACAAGAACTATTAAATTAGGATTTTTTTTTGCAATTAACATAAACGGTTATTATGCAAATGTGATTTGTTTATTATTTGAACTTGTGTCATGTGACTTGGATGGATGTGGTATGAGGATGGTGGAGTTCTTGTGCTCACATGTGAGCATAGTAGACTCAGCATGTGTTTAATGTCACTCATTTGGTTGTTGGGGGGGGGGGGGGGGGGGCAGTTGCTCCTCTAACAGCCTGCGTGTAGCTCTGCCTGGCTCCTCCAGGTGTGGGTCTGTGGTGGGGGGAGGGGAGGGGGGTGGTAGTTGAGTTGGGGAAGATTGTGGAGGCCTTTTCAATCACTCCCCGTAGGGAAGTCCCTCTCTCTCTCTATGTCTATGTCTCTGTCTGTCTGCCTGTCTGTCTGTCTGTCTGTCTGTCTGTCTCTGTACAATTTCAATTTAAGGGCTTTATTGACATGCGGAAACATTTGTTACCATTGCCAAAGCAAGTGAAATAGGTAATAAACTAAAGTGAAATAAACAATACAAAATTAACAGTAAACATTACACTCACACAAGTTCAAAAAGAATAAAGACATTTCAAAAGTAATATTATGTGCAAATAGTTAAAGTACAAAGGGGAAAATAAATAGCCATTAATATTAGTTGTAATAAATAAATAAAACCTAAATATAGGTCGTATTTACAATGGTGTTTGTTCTTCACTGGTTGCCCTTTTCTCGTGGCAACAGGTCATAAATCTTGCTGCTGTGATGCACACTGTGGTATTTCACCCAGTAGATATGGGAGTTTATCAAAATTGGGTTTGTTTTTTAATTCTTTGTGGGTCTGTGTAATCTGAGGGAAATATGTCTCTAACATACAGTGGGGAGAACACTGCCGATTTTGCAGGTTTTCCTACTTACAAAGCATGTAGAGGTCTGTAATTTTTGTCATGGGTGCACTTCAACTGGGTACACTTCCAGAAAATCACATTGTATGATTTTTAAGTAAATAATTTGCATTTTATTGCATGAGATAAGTATTTGATCACCTACCAACCAGTAAGAATTCCGGCTCTCACAGACCTGTTAGTTTTTCATTTAAGAAGCCCTCCTGTTCTCCACTCATTACCTGTATTAACTGCACCTGTTTGAACTCGTTACCTGTATAAAAGACACCTGTCCACACACTTAATCAAACAGACTATAACATCTCCACAATGGCCAAGACCAGAGAGCTGTGTAAGGACATCAGGGATAAAATTGTAGACCTGCACAAGGCTGGGATGGGCCAAAGGACAATAGGCAAGCAGCTTGGTGAGATGGCAACAACTATTGGCGCAATTATTAGAAAATGGAGTCTGGGGCTCCATGCAAGATCTCAACTCGTGGGGCATCAATGATCATGAGGAAGGTGAGGGATCAGCCCAGAACTACATGGCGGGTTCTGGTCAATGACCTGAAGAAAGCTCGGACCACAGTCTCAAAGAAAACCATTAGTAACACACTACGCCGTCATGGATTAAAATCCTGCAGCGCACGCAAGGTCCCCCTGCTCAAGCCAGCGCATGTCCAGGCCCATCTGAAGTTTGCCAATGACCATCTGGATGATCCAGAGGAGGAATGGGAGAAGGTCATGTGGTCTGATGAGACAAAAAATGAGCTTTTTGGTCTAAACTCCACTCGCCGTGTTTGGAGGAAGAAGAAGGATGAGTACAACCCCAAGAACACCATCCCAACCGTGAAGCATGGAGGTGGAAACATCATTCTTTGGGGATGCTTTTCTGCAAAGGGGACAGGACGACTGCACCGTATTGAGGGGAGGATGGATGGGGCCATGTATAGCGAGATCTTGGCCAACAACCTCCTTCCCTCAGTAAGAGCATTGAAGATGGGTCGTGGCTGGGTCTTCCAGCATGACAACGACCCGAAACACACAGCCAGGGCAACTAAGGAGTGGCTCCGTAAGAAGCATCTCAAGGCCCTGGAGTGCCCTAGCCAGTCTCCAGACCTGAACCCAATAGAAACCTTTGGAGGGAGCTGAAAGTCCGTATTGCCCAACGACAGCCCTGAAGGTCTGTATGGAGGAGTGGGCCAAAATCCCCGCTGCAGTGTGTGCAAACCTGGTCAAGAACTACAGGAAACGTATGATCTCTGTAATGGCAAACAAAGGTTTCTGTACCAAATATTAAGTTCTGCGTTTCTGATGTATCAAATACTTATGTCATGCAATAAAATGCAAATTAATTCCTTAAAAATCATAGAATGTGTTTTCTGGATAAACTGTCTCTCACAGTTTAAGTGATGATCAAAATTACAGACCTCTACATGCTTTGTAAGTAGGAAAACCTGCAAAATCGGCAGTGTATCAGATACTTATTCTCCCCACTGTAGTCTCTCTCCCTCTCCTTCCCCTTCTCTCTCTCTCTGTTCCGCTCCCCTTCCCTCATCTTTCTATCACCCTCCATCTCTCTTACATTCATCCCCCCATCTCTCTGGGATATCAGAAGATATTGTGTAATTGAACTGGTTTCCTGAATGTTTGAAACACCAGAAACATGAAAGCAGTTCACCCTCTCTTTCTCTCCCTATCTCCCTCTCTCCCCACCTCCCTCTCTCCACATCTCCATACCTTCCTCTCTCCTCACCTTCCTCTCTCCTCACCTCCCTCTCTCCCCACCTCCCTCTCTCCTCACCTCCCTCTCTCCTCACCTTCCTCTCTCCTCACCTCCCTCTCACCTCCCTCTCTCCTCACCTCGCTTTCTCCTCACCTCCCTCTCTCCTCACCTCCCTCTCTCCTCACCTCCCTTTCTCCTCAACTCCCTCTCTCCTCACCTCCCTTTCTCCTCAACTCCCTCTCTCCTCACCTCCCTCCCTCTCTCCTCACCTCCCTCTCACCTCCCTCTGTCCTCACCTCCCTCTCTCCTCACCTCCCTCTCTCCTCACCTCCCTTTCTCCTCACCTCCCTCTCTCCCCACCTCCCTCTCTCCTCACCTCCCTCTCTCCTCACCTCCCTCTCTCCCCACCTCCCTCTCTCCTAACTACCTCTCTCCTCACCACCCTCTCACCTCCCTCTCTCCTCACCTCCCTCTCTCCCCACCTCCCTCTCTCCTCACCTCCCTCTCTCCTCACCTCCCTCTCTCCTCACCTCCCTCTCTCCCCACCTCCCTCTCTCCTCACCTCGCTCTCTCCTCACCTCCCTCTCTCCTCACCTCCCTCTCTCCTCACCTCCCTCTCTCCCCCTATATTTCGAGAGTGTGTGTGTGTAGACGAGTAGATGTATTATGGATCATCTGGCTGTCGTTCTGAGGTAGTGTTGTGTTGCTACAGGAAGAGTTGATGACTGCCAACCATGAAACAGTCGCCCAAGGGGAGGCAACGTTACCATGGAAACCACCATTTTACACCCCTCTGTTGTTGTGTGTGTGTTCCACATTTGTTAACTCATAGTTTAATGACTTCAAAGGTTTCATAGAGGTTGTCCTGCATGAAGAGGTCCTCCTGTCCATCCTCTTTCGCGCTATCTTCTCTCTCTCTCTATCTTCTCCCTATCTCTCTATCTTCTCTCTTTCTCTATCTTCTCCCTCTCTCTCTCTCTCCCTATCTCTCTATCTTCTCTCTCTCTCTATCTTCTCCCTCTCTCTCTCTCTCTCTCTCTCTCTCTCTATCTCTCTCTCTCTCTCTCTCTCTCTCTCTCTCTCTTTCTCTCTATCTTCTCCCTCCCTCTCTCTCTCTATCTTCTCCCTCTCTCTATCTTCTCCCCTCCTTCCTCTCTCTCTATCTTCTCCCCTCCTCCCTCTCTATCTTCTCCCTCTCTCTCTTTATCTTCTCCCTCTCTCTCTCTCTTCTCCCTCTCTCTCTCTATCCTCTCTCTCTCTATCTTCTCCCTCTCTCTCTCTCTATCTTCTCCCCCCTCCCTCTCTCTCTATCTTCTCTCTCTCTCTCTCTCTCTCCATCTTCTCTATTCTTTTTCCTCTCTCCATATTTTACTTTCTTTACATATTTCTTTCTCCCTCTCTCCACCACTCTCCATCACTCTCCACCACTCTCCATCACTCTCCACCACTCTCCATCCCTCTCCACCACTCTCCACCCCTCTCCACCACTCTCCACCACTCTCCACCACTCTCCATCACTCTCCACCACTCTCCATCACTCTCCATCCCTCTCCACCACTCTCCACCACTCTCCACCACTCTCCATCCCTCTCCATCCCTCTCCATCCCTCTCCACCACTCTCCATCCCTCTCCACCACTCTCCATCCCTCTCCATCCCTCTCCACCACTCTCCATCCCTCTCCACCACTCTCCATCCCTCTCCACCACTCTCCATCCCTCTCCACCACTCTCCACCACTCTCCATCCCTCTCCACCACTCTCCACCACTCTCCATCCCTCTCCACCACTCTCCATCACTCTCCACCACTCTCCACCACTCTCCATCACTCTCCACCACTCTCCACCACTCTCCACCACTCTCCATCCCTCTCCACCACTCTCCATCCCTCTCCATCCCTCTCCACCACTCTCCATCCCTCTCCACCACTCTCCATCCCTCTCCACCACTCTCCATCCCTCTCCACCACTCTCCATCCTCTCCATCCCTCTCCACCACTCTCCATCCCTCTCCACCACTCTCCACCACTCTCCACCACTCTCCATCCCTCTCCACCACTCTCCACCACTCTCCATCCCTCTCCTTCCCTCTCCACCACTCTCCATCCCTCTCCACCACTCTCCATCCCTCTCCACCACTCTCCATCCCTCTCCACCACTCTCCACCACTCTCCATCCCTCTCCACCACTCTCCATCCCTCTCCACCACTCTCCATCCCTCTCCATCCCTCTCCACCACTCTCCACCACTCTCCACCACTCTCCATCACTCTCCACCACTCTCCATCACTCTCCACCACTCTCCATCACTCTCCATCCCTCTCCACCACTCTCCACCACTCTCCACCACTCTCCATCCCTCTCCATCCCTCTCCATCCCTCTCCACCACTCTCCATCCCTCTCCACCACTCTCCATCCCTCTCCATCCCTCTCCACCACTCTCCATCCCTCTCCCACTCTCCATCATCCCTCTCCACCACTCTCCATCCCTCTCCACCACTCTCCATCCCTCTCCACCACTCTCCACCACTCTCCATCCCTCTCCATCCCTCTCCACCACTCTCCATCCCTCTCCACCACTCTCCATCCCTCTCCACCACTCTCCATCACTCTCCACCACTCTCCACCACTCTCCATCACTCTCCACCACTCTCCACCACTCTCCATCCCTCTCCACCACTCTCCATCCCTCTCCACCACTCTCCATCCCTCTCCATCCCTCTCCACCACTCTCCATCCCTCTCCACCACTCTCCATCCCTCTCCACCACTCTCCATCCCTCTCCATCCCTCTCCACCACTCTCCATCCCTCTCCACCACTCTCCATCCCTCTCCACCACTCTCCACCACTCTCCATCCCTCTCCTTCCCTCTCCATCCCTCTCCATCCCTCTCCACCACTCTCCATCCCTCTCCACCACTCTCCATCCCTCTCCACCACTCTCCATCCCTCTCCACCACTCTCCTCCCTCCACCACTCTCCACCACTCTCCATCCCTCTCCACCACTCTCCATCCCTCTCCACCACTCTCCATCCCTCTCCATCCCTCTCCACCACTCTCCATCCCTCTCCACCACTCTCCATCCCTCTCCACCACTCTCCATCCCTCTCCACCACTCTCCACCACTCTCCATCCCTCTCCACCACTCTCCATCCCTCTCCACCACTCTCCATCCCTCTCCACCACTCTCCATCCCTCTCCATCCCTCTCCATCCCTCTCCACCACTCTCCATCCCTCTCCACCACTCTCCACCACTCTCCATCCCTCTCCACCACTCTCCATCACTCTCCACCACTCTCCACCACTCTCCATCCCTCTCCACCACTCTCCATCCCTCTCCACCACTCTCCATCCCTCTCCATCCCTCTCCACCACTCTCCATCCCTCTCCACCACTCTCCATCCCTCTCCACCACTCTCCACCACTCTCCATCCCTCTCCTTCCCTCTCCATCCCTCTCATCCCTCTCCACCACTCTCCATCCCTCTCCACCACTCTCCATCCCTCTCCACCACTCTCCATCCCTCTCCACCACTCTCCACCACTCTCCATCCCTCTCCACCACTCTCCATCCCTCTCCACCACTCTCCATCCCTCTCCATCCCTCTCCACCACTCTCCATCCCTCTCCACCACTCTCCATCCCTCTCCACCACTCTCCATCCCTCTCCACCACTCTCCACCACTCTCCATCCCTCTCCACCACTCTCCATCCCTCTCCACCACTCTCCATCCCTCTCCACCACTCTCCATCCCTCTCCATCCCTCTCCATCCCTCTCCACCACTCTCCATCCCTCTCCACCACTCTCCACCACTCTCCATCCCTCTCCACCACTCTCCATCACTCTCCACCACTCTCCACCACTCTCCATCCCTCTCCACCACTCTCCATCCCTCTCCACCACTCTCCATCCCTCTCCACCCTCCACCACTCTCCATCCCTCTCCATCCCTCTCCACCACTCTCCATCCCTCTCCACCACTCTCCACCACTCTCCATCCCTCTCCACCACTCTCCATCACTCTCCACCACTCTCCACCACTCTCCACCACTCTCCACCACTCTCCATCCCTCTCCACCACTCTCCACCACTCTCCATCCCTCTCCACCACTCTCCATCCCTCTCCACCACTCTCCATCCCTCTCCACCACTCTCCACCACTCTCCATCCCTCTCCACCACTCTCCATCCCTCTCCACCACTCTCCACCACTCTCCATCACTCTCCACCACTCTCCCTTTCTGTCTTTCTTTCTCCCTCTTTTGTCTCTGTCTCTCTCTCTGTCCCTCTTCTTGTTTTATATCTGTGTCTGTTTGCTTTAGCAGGTGCTATCTAGGACAATGCTGCTTCTGGAGGGTTAGACTGTTTCCACAAATATTTCAGAGTAAATAACTTTATGACTATAACTACTGTTCCCTGAAGGAGGGACACGAGGTGAAACATACTTCGGTTGAAGGATCTACAATCACGTGGGAAAAGGCTAATGAAATATGACAGGTGATAAGCGTGAGGCTATTTCATTCTTTCAATCTAATACCGCTCTTCACTGAGCCCAGCAACGAGTGGTGCGGGGCCAAACAGGTGTTGTGCCTCATTTCCCTCCTTCGTTTATTTTCAGTAAATCGACTTCAGTACAACATAGTATGGGGAGATATAATCACGTCCCGAGCCGAGCACAACGGGTTCTAAATGAAACGACCCATGGCAGACCACCCAGACTGGGTATTGCGCCCACTGTAACGGTTGTCTTCCTTTCTGACGAGGAGTAGTAGGAAGGATCGGAGGACCAATGCTCAGCGTGGTAAGTATCCATATGGTTTAATAAGAATAATGAACACTGAACAAAACAATAAACGACAACGTGAAATAACAAAACCGAAACAGTTCCGTGTGGAACAAACACTGACACGGAAAATAATCACCCACAACTCAAAAGTGAAACCAGGCTACCTAAGTATGGTTCTCAATCAGGGACAACCAGGCTACCTAAGTATGGTTCTCAATCAGGGACAACCAGGCTACCTAAGTATGCTTCTCAATCAGGGACAACCAGGCTACCTAAGTATGGTTCTCAATCAGGGACAACCAGGCTACCTAAGTATGGTTCTGAATCAGGGACAACCAGGCTACCTAAGTATGGTTCTCAATCAGGGACAACCAGGCTACCTAAGTATGGTTCTGAATCAGGGACAACCAGGCTACCTAAGTATGGTTCTCAATCAGGGACAACCAGGCTACCTAAGTATGGTTCTCAATCAGGGACAACGACAGCTGCCTCTGATTGAGAACCATACCAGGCCAAACACAGAAATCCCAAATTATAGAAAAAGGAACATATTCTGCCCACCCCAACTCACGCCCTGACCATACTTAAAACGAAGACAAAACAAAGTGACGTCCACAGTGTGCTGCCTAGTGACTCTCCCTTGTCCCAGCTGTAAACACACTGTGTGTTATACTAGGAGCCATGACATCAAGACATAAAACCTCACAAAAGTGTGTGGTGATTTCCAGGAGTTTTCACCCTGAGGCTAGAGACCCAAAGGGAAAGCATGCACGTACTGATTTCCAGAAATAGACAGCGAGCTACATTTAGGAGGACGAGAGAGACCGTCTCTCCCCCCTCGCGAGCTACATTTAGGAGGACGAGAGAGACCGTCTCTCCCCCCTCGCGAGCTACATTTAGGAGGACGAGAGAGACCGTCTCTCCCCCCTCGCGAGCTACATTTAGGAGGACGAGAGAGACCGTCTCTCCCCCCTCGCGAGCTACATTTAGGAGGACGAGAGAGACCGTCTCTCCCCCCTCGCGAGCTACATTTAGGAGGACGAGAGAGACCGTCTCTCCCCCCTCGCGAGCTACATTTAGGAGGACGAGAGAGACCGTCTCTCCCCCCTCGCGAGCTACATTTAGGAGGACGAGAGAGACCGTCTCTCCCCCCTCGCGAGCTACATTTAGGAGGACGAGAGAGACCGTCTCTCCCCCCTCGCGAGCTACATTTAGGAGGACGAGAGAGACCGTCTCTCCCCCCTCGCGAGCTACATTTAGGAGGACGAGAGAGACCGTCTCTCCCCCCTCGCGAGCTACATTTAGGAGGACGAGAGAGACCGTCTCTCCCCCCTCGCGAGCTACATTTAGGAGGACGAGAGAGACCGTCTCTCCCCCCTCGCGAGCTACATTTAGGAGGACGAGAGAGACCGTCTCTCCCCCTCGCGAGCTACATTTAGGAGGACGAGAGAGACCGTCTCTCCCCCCTCGCGAGCTACATTTAGGAGGACGAGAGAGACCGTCTCTCCCCCCTCGCGAGCTACATTTAGGAGGACGAGAGAGACCGTCTCTCCCCCCTCGCGAGCTACATTTAGGAGGACGAGAGAGACCGTCTCTCCCCCCTCGCGAGCTACATTTAGGAGGACGAGAGAGACCGTCTCTCCCCCCTCGCGAGCTACATTTAGGAGGACGAGAGAGACCGTCTCTCCCCCCTCGCGAGCTACATTTAGGAGGACGAGAGAGACCGTCTCTCCCCCCTCGCGAGCTACATTTAGGAGGACGAGAGAGACCGTCTCTCCCCCCTCGCGAGCTACATTTAGGAGGACGAGAGAGACCGTCTCTCCCCCCTCGCGAGCTACATTTAGGAGGACGAGAGAGACCGTCTCTCCCCCCTCGCGAGCTACATTTAGGAGGACGAGAGAGACCGTCTCTCCCCCCTCGCGAGCTACATTTAGGAGGACGAGCGAGACCGTCTCTCCCCCCTCGCGAGCTACATTTAGGAGGACGAGAGAGACCGTCTCTCCCCCCTTGCGAGCTGCATTTAGGAGGACGAGAGAGACCGTCTCTCCCCCCTCTGTTTATACACACCACCACTGTCGGTTCTGACCAGCACCAGCCTGACAAAAACCAGGGGAAACGTCTGAGTAATTGGGGTACTCAGGGTAATTGACATGCAGTGCGCTCCATACCAGTGTCCTTATCCCCCTGAATTGCGGGACACAACTCAGCCAATAGGAGCCCCCACCCTGACAATAGCAGACAGGTCCCACCACTGGCCAATAGGCCTGAGAGAGACACCCGAAGCGACTGGCTTAGGCTGCGAGATGCGTTCAGATGAGCGGCGAGCACTCAGGACTGTGTCAATAATAGTCCCACTGGAAACGGCTTCCATCACAGAAGACGTCATCCCCAGTAGGAGTAGGCCCTGGCAAATACACACCGTTTGACCCAGCACAGATCTGGCTCAGCAGAGACGGGATCCCAGACACCCTCCGATAGAGAGGAAAAAGCATTATACACGACTGAGTCTAGACTCAAGACCCAGAAACAGAATGTGCTGAGATGGAGCCAGACGTGATCTTTCTATAGATTCCTATGAAGCCTAGAGACTGAATATGGGAGTAGTAGTTATTTTATTTTCACCTTTATTTAACCAGGTAGGCCAGTTGAGAACACCTTTATTTAACTAGGCAGGTCAGTTAAAGAACAAATTCTTATTTTCAATCAAATCAAATCAAATGTATTTATATAGCCCTTCGTACATCAGCTGATATCTCAAAGTGCTGTACAGAAACCCAGCCTAAAACCCCAAACAGCAAGCAACGCAGGTGTAGAAGCACGGCCTAGTAAATGACGGCCTAGTAACAGTGGGGTAATTGCCTTGTTCAGGGGCAGAACGACAGATATGTACCTCGGGGATTTGAACTTGCATCCATTTCGGTTACTAGTCCAACGCTCTAACCACTAGGCTACGCCGTTGTTTCCGAGCATGAGGGATGCACAACCAATTGCAACCTGTACCCTGAAAGGGGGCGGGACGCCACCTTGTGGACTAGGAGAGATGGGTTATTCTTCCATTTCTACCGTTCTTGACAAAAACGTGTGTCTGAACATGGAGAAGTGACATGCATGAGACAACGCTTTTAACACCTGTGAACTCTGGGTACACCAACTCCGGTGATCAGTGACGTACCCTGATCGGCTTTTGCTACCTGGTGGAACTGTCATCACAACAATCCTTCCTAGGTTTAGGCGGTAAGATGCATTCTGGGTAACCGACTGCCACTGCATACCCAAACGCCCAGGCAGACAAGACATTTGCACCGACCACCGATTCATCTCTGCTTCTTGTACCTTGGTCCCTGCTGAGGTACCCGCATCCGGGAAGGGAATGTTGCCATCAGTAATCCCAAGCTTCCTCAAGAATACTGCATGCCTTTCCAGGGAGTTTATACGCAGTATGTGACATTGGACACGATGGTTCGCGCGAGGGCCACCTAAGCGTGCACCAAGCCAAGCCAAGACAAACTACACATCGACCGTGAGTATCTTTCAGAGAAATGCTATAACTGCATGACTGGAGGAATGATCTGCACCCCCGAACCCGGCTTAGCCATCGTCGCCTCGATCGGTTTCTTAGCCTTCTTACTCATTGCACCTACTAATTACAGTACTACTAACTACAGTACTACTATTACATTACTACAGCACCTCTACTACATTACTACAGAACTACTACTACAGTACTACTACTACATTACTACTAATTGCAGTACTACTAACTACAGTACTACTACTACATTACTGCAGTCCTGCTAACTACAGTACTGCAGCACTACTAACTACAGTACTGCAGCATTACTAACTACAGTACTACTAACTACATTACTGCAGTCCTACTAACTACAGTACTGCAGCACTATTAACTACAGTACTACTAACTACATTACTACAGTGCTACTAACTAAAGTACTGCTAACTGCAGTACTACTACTACATTACTACTAAACACAGCACTACTACTACATTACTACTAACTGCAGTACTACTACTACATTACTACAGAACTACTAACTACAGTACTACTAATTACAGTACTACTAACGACAGTACTACTAACTACAGTACTACAACTACATTACCGCTAACTGCAGTACTACTACTACATTACTACAGAACTACTAACTACAGTACTACTAATTACAATACTACTAATTACAGTACTACTAACTACAATACTACTAACTACAGTGTAGTAATTGCAGTACTACTAACTACAGTTCTACTAACTACAGTGTGACAGTACTACTAATTACAGTACTACTAATTACAGTACTACTAACTACAATACTACTAACTACAATACTACTAACTACAGTGTAGTAATTACAGTACTACTAACTACAGTACTACTAACTACAGTGTAGTAACTACAGTACTACTAATTACAGTACTAATAACTACAATATTACTAACTACAGTGTAGTAATTACAGTACTACTAACTACAGTTCTACTAACTACAGTACTACTAACTACAGTACTACTAACTACAGTGTAGTAATTACAGTACTACTAACTACAGTACTACTAATTACAGTGTAGTAATTACAGTACTACTAATTACAGTACTACTAACTACAATACTACTAACTACAACATAGTAATTGCAGTACTACTAACTACAGTTCTACTAACTACAGTGTAACAGTACTACTAATTACAGTACTACTAATTACAGTACGACTAATTACAATAATACTAACTACAATACGACTAACTACAGTGTAGTAATTACAGCACTACTAACTACAGTACTACTAACTACAGTGTAGTAATTACAGTACTACTAATTACAATATTACCAACTACAGTATAGTAATTACTGTTCTACTAACTACAGTTCTACTAACTACAGTACTACTAACTACAGTACTACTAACTACAGTGTAGTAATTACAATACTACTAATTACAGTACTACTAACTACAGTACTACTAATTACAGTGTAGTAATTACAGTACTACTAATTACAGTACTACTAACTACAATACAACTAACTACAGTGTAGTAATTACAGTACTACTAACTATAGTTCTACTAACTACAGTGTAGTAATTACAGTACTACTAACTACAGTACTACTAACTACAATATTACTAACTACAGTGTAGTAATTACAGTACTACTAACTACAGTTCTACTAACTACAGTACTACTAACTACAGTACTACTAACTACAGTGTAGTAATTACAGTACTACTAATTACAGAACTACTAACTACAGTACTACTAATTACAGTACTACTAACTACAGTACTACTAATTACAGTACTACTAACTACAGTACTACAAACTACAGTACTACTAACTACAGTGTAGTAATTACAGTACTACTAATTACAGTACTACTAACTATAGTACTACTAACTACAGTACTACTAACTACAGTGTAGTAATTACAGTACTACTAACTACAGTTCTACTAACTACAGTGTAGTAATTACAGTACTACTAATTACAGTACTACTAACTACAATATTACTAACTACAGTGTAGTAATTACAGTACTACTAACTACAGTTCTACTAACTACAGTACTACTAACTACAGTACTACTAACTACAGTGTAGTAATTACAGTACTACTAACTACAGTACTACTAACTACAGTACTACTAACTACAGTACTACTAATTACAGTACTACTAACTACAGTACTACTAATTACAGTACTACTAACTACAATACTACTAACTATAGTGTAGTAATTACAGTACTACTAACTACAGTTCTACTAACTACAGTGTAGTAATTACAGTACTACTAATTACAGTAATACTAACTACAGTTCTACTAACTACAGTGTAGTAATTACAGTACTACTAACTACAGTTCTACTAACTACAGTACTACTAACTACAGTACTACTAACTACAGTACTACTACTACATTACTGCTAACTGCAGTACTACTACTACATTACTACAGAACTACTAACTACAGTACTACTAATTACAGTACTACTAACTACAATACTACTAACTACAGTGTAGTAATTGCAGTACTACTAACTACAGTTCTACTAACTACAGTGTAACAGTACTACTAATTACAGTACTACTAATTACAGTACTACTAACTACAATACTACTAACTACAATACTACTAACTACAGTGTAGTAATTACAGTACTACTAACTACAGTTCTACTAACTACAGTACTACTAACTACAGTACTACTAACTACAGTGTATTAATTACAGTACTACAAACTACAGTACTACTAATTACAGTGTAGTAATTACAGTACTACTAACTACAGTTCTACTAACTACAGTGTAACAGTACTACTAATTACAGTACTACTAATTACAGTACAACGAACTACAATACTGCTAACTACAATACGACTAACTACAGTGTAGTAATTACAGTACTACTAACTACAGTTCTACTAACTACAGTGTAATAATTATAGTACTACTAATTACAGTACTACTAACTACTATATTACTAACTACAGTGTAGTAATTACAGTTCTACTAACTACAGTACTACTAACTACAGTACTACTAACTACAGTACTACTAACTACAGTGTAGTAATTACAATACTACTAAATACAGTACTACTAACTACAGTACTACTAATTACAGTGTAGTAATTACAGTGTAGTAACTACAGTACTACTAACTACAATACTACTAACTACAGTGTAGTAATTACAATACTACTAACTATAGTTCTACTAACTACAGTGTAGTAATTGCAGTACTACTAACTACAGTTCTACTAACTACAGTACTACTAACTACAGTACTACTAACTACAGTGTATTAATTACAGTACTACAAACTACAGTACTACTAATTACAGTGTAGTAATTACAGTACTACTAACTACAGTTCTACTAACTACAGTGTAACAGTACTACTAATTACAGTACTACTAATTACAGTACAACGAACTACAATACTGCTAACTACAATACGACTAACTACAGTGTAGTAATTACAGTACTACTAACTACAGTTCTACTAACTACAGTGTAATAATTATAGTACTACTAATTACAGTACTACTAACTACTATATTACTAACTACAGTGTAGTAATTACAGTTCTACTAACTACAGTACTACTAACTACAGTACTACTAACTACAGTACTACTAACTACAGTGTAGTAATTACAATACTACTAAATACAGTACTACTAACTACAATACTACTAATTACAGTGTAGTAATTACAGTGTAGTAACTACAGTACTACTAACTACAATACTACTAACTACAGTGTAGTAATTACAGTACTACTAACTACAGTTCTACTAACTACAATACTACTAACTACAGTACTACTAACTACAGTGTAGTAATTACAGTACTACTAATTACAGAACTACTAACTACAGTACTACTAATTACAGTACTACTAACTACAGTACTACTAACTACAGTACTACTAACTACAGTGTAGTAATTACAGTACTACTAATTACAGTACTACTAACTACAGTACTACTAATTACAGTACTACTAACTACAGTACTACTAACTACAGTACTACTAACTACAGTGTGATAATTACAGTACTGCTAATTACAGTGCTACTAACTACAGTACTACTAACTACAGTTCTACTAACTACAGTACTACTAACTACAGTGTAGTAATTACAATACTACTAACTACAGTACTACTAACTACAGTACTACTAATTACAGTACTACTAACTACAGTACTACTAATTACAGTTCTACTAATTACAGTGTTGTAATTACAGTACTACTAATTACAGTACTACTAACTACAATATTACTAACTACAGTGTAGTAATTACAGTACTACTAACTACAGTTCCACTAACTACAGTTCTACTAACTACAGTACTACTAACTACAGTGTAGTAATTACAGTACTACTAACTACAGTACTACTAACTACAGTGTAGTAATTACAGTACTACTAACTACAGTACTACTAACTGTTTCTGTCACGACTTCCACCGAAGTCTGTCCCTCTCCTTGTTCGGGCGACGTTCGGTGGTCACCGGCCTTCTAGCCACCGCCGATCCACTTTTCATTTTCCATTTGTTTTGTCTTTGTTTTACACAGCTGGTTTCACTCACAAAATTACTTGATTATTAGTTAACCCTCTGTTCCCCATGTTTGTTTGCGAGTGATTGTTCGTTGTACATCGGTCCGTTATTGTGGGCTCGCTATATTGCTTTGTAGTTTGTATATTTTGAGTAAAGTATGTTGATTACTCATATCTACTGTCCTGCGCCTGACTCCTCTACACCAGCTACACACAGGACCATTACAGTTTCACATGTTTGGACAGCACAGTACAGTACAATACAGTACAGTAAAAGTAAAGTCTAGTTTAGTACAGCACAGTACAGTTCTGTATTGTACAGTAGAGTAGACTAGAGTGGGGTAGTGTTAGGTATAGTACACAGTAGAGTAGACTAGAGTGAAGTAGTGTTAAGTACAGTACACAGTAAAGTAGACTAGAGTGGAGTAGTGTTAAGTACAGTACACAGTAAAGCAGACTAGAGTGGAGTAGTGTTAAGTACAGTACACAGTAAAGCAGACTGGCGTCTAGTACACTATAATGTACAGTACTGTACTGAACACTACTCTACTTTGCTGTACAGCACTGAACTCTACTTCACAGAACTGCACTCTACTCTACTGTACTGAACTGAACTGTACTGAACTCTACAGTACTGAACTAAACTCTACAGTACTGAACTAAACTCTACTGAACTCTACTGTACTGTACTGAACTCTACTCGACTGTACTGAACTCTACTCTACTGAACTCTACTCTACTGTACTGAACTAAACTCTACTGTACTGAACTCTACTCTACTGAACTGAACTCTACTGTACTGAACTGAACTCTACTGTACTGAACTGAACTCTACTGTACTGAACTGAACTCTACTGTGCTGTACTGAACTACTCTACTCTACTGTACTTAACTCTACTGTACTGAACTCTACTCTACTGTACTGAACTACTGTACTGTACTGAACTCTACTGTACTGTACTGAACTCTACTCTACTGTACTGAACTCTACTCTACTGTACTGAACTCTACTGTACTGAACTCTAATCTACTGTACTGAACTCTACTGTACTGTACTGAACTCTACTGTACTGTACTGAACTCTACTGTATTGTACTGTACTGAACTCTACTGAACTGAACTCTACTCTACTGTACTTAACTCTACTGTACTGTACTGTACTGAACTCTACTGTGCTGTACTGAACTGAACTCTACTATACTGTACTGAACTCTACTGTACTGTACTGAACTCTACTGTACTGTACTCTAATCTACTGTACTGAACTCTAATCTACTGTACTGAACTCTACTCTACTGTACTGAACTCTACTCTACTGTACAGAACTCTACTGTACTGAACTCTAATCTACTCTACTGTACTGACCTCTACTATACTGTACTGAACAATACTGTACTGTGCTGAACTCTCCTGTACTGTACTGAACTCTACTCTACTGCACTGAACTCTACTGAACTGAACTCTACTCTACTGTACTTAACTCTACTGTACTGTACTGTACTGAACTCTACTGTACTGTACTGAAAGATACTGTACTGTACTGAACTGAACTCTACTGTACTGAACTCTACTGTGCTGTACTGAACTGAACTCTACTATACTGTACTGAACTCTACTGTACTGTACTGAACTCTACTGTACTGTACTCTAATCTACTGTACTGAACTCTAATCTACTGTACTGAACTCTACTCTACTGTACTGAACTATACTGTACTGTACTGTACTGAAAGATACTGTACTGTACTGAACTGAACTCTACTGTACTGAACTCTACTGTGCTGTACTGAACTGAACTCTACTATACTGTACTGAACTCTACTGTACTGTACTGAACTCTAATCTACTGTACTGAACTCAATCTACTGTACTGAACTCTACTCTACTGTACTGAACTCTACTGTGCTGTACTGAACTGAACTCTACTATACTGTACTGAACTCTACTGTACTGTACTGAACTCTACTGTACTGTACTCTAATCTACTGTACTGAACTCTAATCTACTGTACTGTACTCTAATCTACTGTACTGAACTCTAATCTACTCTACTGTACTGACCTCTACTCTACTGTACTGAACAATACTGTACTGTACTGAACTGAACTCTACTGTGCTGTACTGAACTGAACTCTACTATACTGTACTGAACTCTACTGTACTGTACTGAACTCTACTGTACAGTACTCTAATCTACTGTACTGAACTCTACTCTACTGTACAGAACTCTGCTGTACTGAACTCTAATCTACTCTACTGTACTGACCTCTACTCTACTGTACTGAACAATACTGTACTGTGCTGAACTCTTCTGTACTGTACTGAACTCTACTGTACTGTACTGAACTCTACTGAACTGAACTCTACTCTACTGTACTTAACTCTACTGTACTGTACTGAACTCTACTGTACTGTACTGAACTCTACTGTACTGTACTGAAAGATACTGTACTGTACTGAACTGAACTCTACTGTACTGAACTCTACTGTGCTGTACTGAACTGAACTCTACTATACTGTACTGAACTCTACTGTACTGTACTGAACTCTACTGTACTGTACTCTAATCTACTGTACTGAACTCTAATCTACTGTACTGAACTCTACTCTACTGTACAGAACTCGACTGTACTGAACTCTAATCTACTGTACTGACCTCTACTCTACTGTACTGAACAATACTGTACTGTACTGAACTCTACTCTACTGTACTGAACTCTACTGTACTGAACTCTACTCTACTGAACTCTACTGTAGTGAACTCTATTGCATTCTACTCTACTGTATTGAACTGTACTGTACTGAACTGAACTCTTTGATGGCATTCTGTTATATGGCACCTCAATTATGTTGCCAGATGTAAATCCACTTCACTCACTCTAGTTCAATAATCAAAATAGATTTAGTCAAAGTTAAGGTGTGATGTCATAACTAACACCCCATTCATTCTGCAGACATCTTTTGAATCATCATTCTGAGCAGATGTTTAACTGAGTTACAGGAAAACGAGGTCGCATTAAAACCCGAGGGAGATTTTACCGTAATTCGGATTACCGTAATTTTGCATCTGCAAAAATTTACCTGTGAAATGTTTTTTTGGGGGGGGTTGTAAAAATGTTAGCTTAAATAGTTTAAAATAGTCCTTGTTTTCTTTGTAAAAATGTTAGCTTAAATAGTTTAAAATAGTCCTTGTTTTCTTTGTAAAAATGTTAGCTTAAATAGTTTAAAATAGTCCTTGTTTTCTTTGTAAAAATGTTAGCTTAAATAGTTTTAAATAGTCCTTGTTTTCTTTGTAAAAAATTGTAGCTTAAATAGTTTAAAATAGTCCTTGTTTTCTTTGTAAAAATTTTAGCTTAAATAGTTTAAAATAGTCCTTGTTTTCTTTGTAAAAATGTTAGCTTAAATAGTTTAAAATAGTCCTTGTTTTCTTTGTAAAAATGTTAGCTTAAATAGTTTAAAATAGTCCTTGTACTGTTTGTTTAACTTTGAAATCAATGTATTTTGTTTGAGATACATCATAAGTGGGAAAGTTCTGTTACTTTGGTGGAATTGACCATTAATTGATAACAAATACATCCATCGGATCAATCAGAGTTTGGTAGCGTCGTTAAAGCAGACAGAGCTCACATACCGTTTCACTGATCACAATGGTCGGTTTGGTTTCACAAGGAATTCGATGGATCAGTTCAGTGATCAATAAAAGCCTGAAAGCTAATGAATACCTTCCTTCTAACATCCAAATGTGTCTGTGAAAACGAATCTACTGATGCAGGCTATCAGAGACAGTCATTACACACTGTTATGAGACCCCAACATTATCCTCTCTAACACACACACACACACACACACACACACACACACACACACACACACACACACACACACACACACACACACAGTCCCGATGTGAATTAATAGTTACATAAGACAAACACTCATTGCTATGAGTTGAGTTCTCGGTTTCCGGTTCAGAGCTAAAACTCATTTTCTCTCCCCGTTCGCTCGTTTGGCACCGATGAGGGGTAAAGTAGGACACACACACGTACACACCCTCTTGGCTGTTTGTATGGTGTTGTGTCGCTAATGCTGGGAAGCTCAAATCCGCTGTGCTGTTGTTTTGAGACGTTGATTTGATATTTTACTGTATTAGGATCCCCATTAGCTCTTGCGATTGCAGCAGCTACTCTTCCTGGGGTCCACAACAACAGGAAACAGGAAACAGGAACATTAATAGACAAGAACAGCTCAAGGACAAAAGGTTGTGACTCAGTACTGAGAAAACAAAACACAGAGAGACCTACTATTCCATGTATTGGGTCGGCAGGGTAGTCTAGTGGTTAGAGCGTTGGACTAGTAACCGGAAGGGTGCAAGTTCAAATCCCCGAGCTGACAATGTTCGACAAGGCTGACACATCTGTCATGCTGCCCCTGAACAGGCAGTTAACCCACTGTTCCTAGGCCGTCATTGAAAATAAGAATTTGTTCTTAACTGACTTGCCTAGTTAAATAAATGTATATTACATGTCTATTAATATATTACATTTATATTCATATATTACATGTATATTCATATATTACATGTACAGTCAGTAGCATCTATCAGTACACACAAATAGTAGGTCACATGGGAGAAAGTCGCCATGTTTTTTTCTCTGATTTCACTTACACAGTATGAGATGGAGTTCCATGAAATCACTCTGTATAAAACTGTATGTTTCCTTGAGTTCGTTCTTGTTTCGGTGACTGTGAAAAGATCCCTGGTGGTATGTCTGGTGGCATGCCTGGTGGGGTAAGTGCTGTGTGTAAGTTGACTCTGCAAATGATTTGAAATTTCAACACATTAATGTTTCTTATACACTGAACAAAAATTTTAACGCCACATGTAAAGTGTTAGTCCCATGTTTCATGAGCTGGAATAAAGTATTTCAGAAATGACCCATATGCACATTGGCACGGGTCACGGCACCAATGTAACAGTATAGCTTCCGTCCCTCTCCTCGCCCCTACCTGGGCTCAAACCAGGGACCCTCTGCACACATCGACAACTGACACCCACCAAGCATCGTTACCCATCGCGCCACAAAAGCCACGGCCCTTGCAGAGCAAGGGGAACAACTACTTCAAGGTCTCAAAGCGAGTGACGTCACCGATTGAAACGCTATTAGCGCGCACCACCACTAACTAGTTAGCCATTTCACATCGGTTACACACAAAAATGAGTATTTCTGTTTGTAATAAAGCCCTTTTTATGGGAAAAAAAAACTAATTCTGATTGACTGGGCTTGGCTCCCCAGTGGGTGGAACTGACTCCCAAGTGGGTGGGCCTATGCCCACCCATGGCTGCGCCCCTGCTCAGTCATTTGAGATACATAGATTAGGGCCTAGTTAATTTATTTCAATTGACTGATTTCCTCATATGAACTGTAACTCCGTGAAATTTTTCAAATTGTTGCAGGTTGCATTTATATTTTTGTTCAATCTAAAAACAAGAAGCGACACAGTCATTCTCTCCTTTACTTTTAGCCAAGGGAGATTGGCATGCATAGTATTGATGTTAGCCCTCTGATAACAGCGAAGGGCCAAGCGTGCCGCTCTGTTCTGGGCCAGTAGCAGCTTAACTAGGTCTTTCCTTGCCGCACTCGACCACACGACTGGACAATAATGATAAAACTAAACTAGAGCCTGCAGGGCTTGCTTTTTGGAGTGTGATGTCAAAAAAGCAGAGTCTCTTTATTACGGCCAGACCTCTCCCCATCTTTACAACCATTGAATCTATATGTTTTGACCCTGATAGTTTACAATCCAAAGTAACACCATGTAATTTAGTCTCCTCAACTTGCTCAACAGCCACATTATTCATGATCAGATTCAGCTGAGGTCTAGAATTTAGGGAATGATTTGTTGCAAAAAGAATGTTCTTAGTTTTCGAGATGTTCAGGACCAGTTTATTATTACTGGCCACCCGATTCCGAAACCGACTGCAACTCTTTGTTTAGGATTGCAGTGATTTCACTAGCTGTGGTTGCTGACATGTATAATGTTGAATCATCAGCACACATAGACAGACACACAGGCTTTGTGTAATACTCGTGGCAGGTCATTAGTAAAAACAGAAAACAGAGCTGCCCTGCGGTACACAACAAATGACATGTTTGACATTAGAGAAGCTTCCTTTAAAGAAAACGTGTTCTATTAGATAGATAGCTGTGAAACGACGGTGTGGCTGAGGTTTTAAAGTCATAACACATACAGTGCGTTTTCTCAACAACAGGTTATGGTTAATAATATCCAAGGCTGCACTGAAATCTAACAGTACAGCTCCCACAATCTTCTTTGCAATTTCTTTCAACAAATCATCAGTCATTTGTGTCAGGCTTGTACCTTCTCGATAAGCATGCTGAAAGTCAGTTGTTCATTTGTTTACAGAGAAATAGCATTGTTTCTGGTCATACACAATATTTTCCAAAGGTTTGCTAAGAGTCGTCAGGAAGCTGATTAGTCGGCTGTTAGAACCAGTAAAAGCCTCTTTACCATTCTTGGGTAGCGGAATGACTTTAGCTTCCCCTCCGGGTCTGAGGACAAATCTTCCGGGTCTGAGGACAAATCCTCCGGGTCTGAGGACAAATCTTCTGGGTCTGAGGACAAATTCTCCGGGTCTGAGGACAAATCCTCCGGGTCTGAGGACAAATCTTCCGGGTCTGAGGACAAATCCTCCGGGTCTGAGGACAAATCCTCCGGGTCTGAGGACAAATCCTCCGGGTTTGAGGACAAATCCTCCGGGTCTGAGGACAAATCCTCCGGGTCTGAGGACAAATCCTCCGGGTCTGAGGACAAATCCTCCGGGTTTGAGGACAAACACTTTTCTCTAGGCTCAGATTAAGATATGTCACACAGGAGTGGTGAAAGTGTTCAGGATGCCTCAGTAGCTTTTCATCTAGGTTGTCAATCAATACCAGGTGGTTTCTCATTATTGATGGACAACAATAAGTCCTCCCCCCCTCACCCACACTAACATTACAGAATGGGAAATGACTAAACTTTCTCTTCCTTATTAAGGTTGTTTATACATGAATATGATGGCTAACTGCATGTTGTTGACATTTCATGTCTGAGTTTTCCCACTTTGCCAATGAAATAGTTATTAAAGTAATTGGCAAAATCAGAAGGTTTTGTGATAAACGAGCCTCCTCATTCAGTGGAAGATGGAGTTGAACTCGTCTTTCTGTCCATAATTTATATGAAAGTACTCCAAAGCAATTTCCCATCATTCCTTTTATTAGGGGTGTAACGGTACACATATTTGTGCCGAACTGTTCGGTACGGGACCTTGTTCGGTCCGCACTGAATACATAATATATAATAAACACTAGGCCTATAGGCTATGCCTACACTGCATTGTAGGCATCTTGGGTAAATCTGTGCAAAAAAAACTAAAAAAAACAATTCCAGGCTTTTCCGTTCAAACAACTAGAGCCTGTACGCAGGTTATAAAACAACTTCTAACTGGGGTACCTCAAACTGTCCTTTTGTGAGGCGCAGCCGGAAACTAGTTCTGTATGACGACGAGAGATGCGGTCGATAAACCAGGAGGATCCTCCATCATCATTTAAATCTCCGGTTTGGGAACATTTAGGCTTCCCAGTAGATTACAACGGCGACGTACAGAGAGTTGTGGGATAAAACGTTAACATATGTCGCCGCGCTCAACGAGAAAAGCCTATGGCAGCTGCCAACTCCTCAAATATGTTGACACATTTACTCGGGCATCACCCCAGAATACCACAGCAAGACAGAAATACAAAGATACAGCAACACAACCTCTGCATTCAAGCAGCTGATGTTGACCTGGCCAAATAAATGATAAGAGCGATAGGTGTTTATCATTTTGACAGTCTTTGGTTTATATCGGCTATCCACACCTCCTCGGTGGTTGAGAATAAGGGGTTTCAGCACCTCGTTAAGAAAAGTTAAAACGTTAGAAATGTCCCTCCTGCACCCATTTCAGCAAGCAGGTAGTACCGGCTTTATATCAGCATACCAAAGCCGAAGTTTTCATTGAATTGGCCAATGCTGCGGTTACTCAACAGTCACAAGCCCATCACATTACCCCGACTGTGGGAGATGTACGGTGCTACAGACACGCTCCCTCTAAGAGAGTCACAACTGCGCCTCTGGCACGGTGAGTGCAATCTGGGATCCTAGGGACGTCCCTAGCCTTAAAGGCCACCTCAGAGGACGTTGTCGCATCTAATTCCTGTCCTAGAGAGAATATTCTCATTTAGGTTCTAGCTCGATGCGAATACATATTCAGGAACATCGTGGTGATGTCCACTTGGAGTGGAGAAATAACGAGTAACGCTGCTGTAGCTGTCAAGTCTAACTAGATAGATAGCATGCTAACCTTAGCCAGCTAATGAACGTGATATGAGCACCATTTTAGTTAAAAAAGGCATACTGCATGTCAGGTGAAAATAATTATTTCAGAAAGACTACCAGTCAAGTCATGTCTCAGCAAAAACCGTGTCTATACGAGCTGTTGACATGTTCAGGGTTGACGTTTGTCTGGCTTTTTTTCGTTTGACAATTCAAGTGAAATCATGACGGACATGATCAAATAGCTGGCTATATTCTTTGTTCTCTCTGTTATCATTTCAGTAAGCTAGCTGGCTCTATATAATCAATGCATTATGTAAATTGCGGCCACGAATCCGCTATAGAAATATAAAGAATATAAACTACGGTAGTATGGATAGTCTTAACTATTGAACGGGTTGGAGCGTGTTTTAAAGCAATGGGAGAGTTCGTTTTGCATGTTGGGTGTAGATTTCTCTTTAGGGTCAATTGAAAAATGAGCAAACCCTGCATAACCGGGCCACGCAAAACGAATTAACCTAAAACGTCAAAAACCATTCATCTCGGGGCGACAGGGGAGGGGTGGTTCTGAAATACAATCATATCACGCAATTTGACCATGCATAAAATGGTTGTGTATATATATATATATTTTTTTTTAATGCAGACTAGCTCAACAAATAAATGCAATTTGACAAATGATCCAATGGATTATTATAATTTGCTGGGGAGGGGGGGGGGGGGGGGGGGTGCAAAAAAACACGAGTTCCGCCCCTTATTTTAATTTGCTCCATGGCAACTGCAGCCAAGTGACGAGTTGTCACTAGTTAGCACAGACATTTTCATATTAATGTCATTTTTTAAACTCTACAGTTTGTTTACAAGCATGATAGCTGTACTTTTAGTTTACGGTTGACACAGCTTGTTGGCCATTAACCGATCTTCATTTCTCATCTAGTTCAAATCACATGAATGCATCCGAGTAGTATTTACTGTACATTTCCACCTCCAACATGGTAACAAACGCAGTTAGTGATTAGCTGATAATGAAATCAAAATGTATTCCAAGCCATTAATTGTGTGGAAACTCATAAACAGTAGATTTCTAATTTGTGTGTGTGTGTTGTTTTTTATGGAGAGCATGCTTAGGGCTCATGCAGGATTCAAAACTGGAATCCCTGCCACAGGGATATATGTTCCCACATGGGGGGGGGGAGTGTTACCGAAATAGAATAGGCCTTTAGGTGTTCCATTTCATTAGACACATGTCCTGTCCATCATTAGAAATAGATAGAGAACTGATGTTGACACCATCAGGATAGGCCTATAGGTGTTCCATATCATTAGTCCTGTCCATGAGTGAGATTTGAGATCATTACACAGTATTATTATCATTAGGAATGGCTGGCATCATAAAGATTGGCCTGTATGTGTTGTACTGTTAATTAAGATAGATCTGTATGTGTTGTAGTTAGAGAGAACTGATGTTGACACCATCAGGATAGGTCTGTAGATGTTGTAGTTAGAGAGAACTGATGTTGACACCATCAGGATAGGTCTGTATGTGTTGTAGTTAGAGAGAACTGATGTTGACACCATCAGGATAGGTCTGTAGGTGTTGTAGTTAGAGAGAACTGATGTTGACACCATCAGGATAGGTCTGTAGGTGTTGTAGTTAGAGAGAACTGATGTTGACACCATCAGGATAGGTCTGTAGGTGTTGTAGTTAGAGAGAACTGATGTTGACACCATCAGGATAGGTCTGTAGGTGTTGTAGTTAGAGAGAACTGATGTTGACACCATCAGGATAGGTCTGTATGTGTTGTAGTTAGAGAGAACTGATGTTGACACCATCAGGAAAGGTCTGTAGGTGTTGTAGTTAGAGAGAACTGATGTTGACACCATCAGGATAGGTCTGTATGTGTTGTAGTTAGAGAGAACTGATGTTGACACCATCAGGATAGGTCTGTAGGTGTTCCATATCATTAGACATGGATTCACAGGGTGAGATTTTAGATTATTTTAGTAGTGTCATTACAAATGGCTGACACAACACACACACACACACACACGTCAAGATGAAGCTTCTCTTCTTCCCCGGGAAGGCTTGCCCGCTCAAAGAACTCTCCATCACAACAGCTCCACAGTGTCGCCCTCCCAGAGTGCAAGTAACCTTGTCGTGACCCTGGGCAACACGCTGTCGTTCTCTGCAAACATCAAAGCAGTGACCGGCTCCTGCAGGTTCATGCTCTACAGCATCTGTAGAGTACGACCTTTCCTTCCACAGGAAGCTGGTCAGGTCCCATTCCAGGCTCTTGTCATCTCTCCTGTCTGGACTCACTGCAACTCGCTGTTGGCTAGGCTCCCTGCTTGTGCCATCAAACCCCTGCAACTTATCCAGAACGCTGCAGCCCGCCTGGTTTTCAACCTTTCCATGTTCTCCCATGTCACTCGACACTCGTCACGCCCTCCAGTCTTTCTGTGTGTATATATGATCTCTAACTCTCCAGTCTCTCTGTGTGTATATATGATCTCTAACCCTCCAGTCTTTCTGTGTGTATATATGATCTCTAACCCTCCAGTCTCTCTGTGTGTATATAATCTCTAACCCTCCAGTCTCTCTGTGTGTGTATATGATCTCTAACTCTCCAGTCTCTCTGTGTGTATATATGATCTCTAACCCTCCAGTCTCTCTGTGTGTGTATATAATCTCTAACCCTCCAGTCTCTCTGAGTGTGTATATGATCTCTAACTCTCCAGTCTCTCTGTGTGTATATATGATCTCTAACCCTCCAGTCTCTCTGTGTGTGTATATAATCTCTAACCCTCCAGTCTCTCTGTGTGTATATATGATCTCTAACTCTCCAGTCTCTCTGTGTTCCGCCAGGTGACATGTCTCCAGGACTTCTTCGGTGACGAGGACATCTTCGTGGCGTGTGGACCGGAGAAATACCGTTACCAAGACGACTTTCAGCTGGAGGAGAATGGTGAGATACCTCACTTCCTGTGTGTGTGTGTGTGTGTGTGTGTGTGTGTGTGTGTGTGTGTGTGTGTGTGTGTGTGTGTGTGTGTGTGTGTGTGTGTGTGTGTGTGTGTGTGTGTGTGTGTGTGTGTGTGTGTGTGTGAAAGAGCCCCTGTCTCTTTCTTTCCTCTGTAAATGTACAGCATTATCCTTACCGTAAAACATATTAGATCAGTGGTTTCCAAACCTAGGGGTCACGACCTCATATGGGATAATGGATACACAGAGAGCAACTGGCAGCAAAAGATCTGAGCACAGAACTCTGAGATATACCGTGGCAGGTAACTTCCATTTTGTAAACTACATCAAACCACATCCGTTGTGCTCACGCCTCATGTTCACAAAACAACGTGGAGACATGAGATCAGAGCATGACGACGCTCTATTTCACACCAAAGCTTGGTGGTTTTCCACGGTGTGTCACATTCTGAGAGGGAGGAAAAGCGTTGTCATTCACAACGGATATGAAGGACAAAGGAAACCGCACAATGCTCTTGATCACTGATCTTTAATAAGCTTTACCTATCGGCCTCACGGCCTTCCTCAGAGCTTTTTGGATTTTTTAAATTTTTTAATTAGCACCCGTATGTAGACCACACCCACATCGAATGGGGTTGGAGTCGAAGGAAAAACAAATAAGTGCTAAATTATAAATATAAAATATGCATTTAATAAATATTAAGTGTGTAAATAAGACGTCTGTAGAACCACAATGAGGACATCGACCTACCCAGCAAGTTTTCATTAATCATTGGGTACATCGTACGAAAAACATCAGAGTGATCTTAAATAGGGGCATAATTCATGATTCATAATTAACCTTTCGGTTACTGGCCCAACACTCTAACCACTAGGCTACCTGCCACCCAACTGAACACATGGTTAGCGGGGAGAGGATATATACGGACACCCCTGGCCTGCAAAACAATGACGTTTGTCGAGCACCTGAGAGCCTCAGCCAAGTGAACCGAATCACACAGGGTTTTAAAGGCTGAGGACACTGTGTCCCGGTGTGGTTGGCGTTCCTGTCCTCCCTACTGAGTAGACTGTAACAGTGACATCTAGAGGGCAATCAATATTAGTTATTCCTTGTATAGGCTGCTATCCTACTTGAAATATAATCTTGGGAGGGAAACAAATGTGCCTAGTTACTAGACACCGTCGCCGACACTGATATAGCTGCCCAGTGGAAGCAGGCCCCTCGATACAACACTGGTCATTCACACCTGCTTTAGCGGCTCCCAGAGTAGTTTAACGGCCCAAGATGTGGTGGTTTATGTGTTAAATGCGGCACGTCAATCCGAAAAATAACGTTGGGTCATATCGATGTAAATGCTAGAAACAAGCCATGTTCTCTGTAGTAATGGTAACAACATAGACGTCACAAATCTGCACTCATTCTCCATGGGCTCAAATGCTGCGGTACAGTGAAGCGTTCTCCTGACCTGACCTGACGTTCTCCTGACCTGACGTTCTCCTGACCTGACCTGACGTTCTCCTGACCTGACCTGACGTTCTCCTGACCCGGCGTTCTCCTGACCCGGCGTTCTCCTGACCTGACCTGACGTTCTCCTGACCTGACCTGACGTTCTCCTGACTTGACCTGACGTTCTCCTGACCTGACCCGGCGTTCTCCTGACCTGACGTTCTCCTGACCCAACCTGACGTTCTCCTGACCTGACCTGACGTTCTCCTGACCTGACCTGACGTTCTCCTGACCTGACGTTCTCCTGACCTGACCTGACGTTCTCCTGACCTGACCTGACGTTCTCCTGACCTGACCTGACGTTCTCCTGACCCAGCATTCTCCTGACCTAACCTGACGTCCTCCTGACCTGACCTGACGTTCTCCTGACCTGACCTGACGTTCTCCTGACCTGACGTTCTCCTGACCTGACGTTCTCCTGACCTGACCTGACGTTCTCCTGACCTGACCTGACGTTCTCCTGACCTGACCTGACGTTCTCCTGACCCGGCGTTCTCCTGACCTGACCTGACGTTCTCCTGACCTGACCTGACGTTCTCCTGACCCGGCATTCTCCTGACCTAACCTGACGTTCTCCTGACCTGACCTGACGTTCTCCTGACCTGACCTGACGTTCTCCTGACCTGACGTTCTCCTGACCTGACGTTCTCCTGACCTGACCTGACGTTCTCCTGACCTGACCTGACGTTCTCCTGACCTGACCTGACGTTCTCCTGACCCGGCGTTCTCCTGACCTGACCTGACGTTCTCCTGACCCGGCGTTCTCCTGATCTGACGTTCTCCTGACCCGGCGTTCTCCTGACCTGACGTTCTCCTGACCTGACGTTCTCCTGACCCGACGTTCTCCTGACCTGACGTTCTCCTGACCCGGCGTTCTCCTGACCTGACCTGACGTTCTCCTGACCCGGCGTTCTCCTGACCCAACCTGACGTTCTCCTGACCTGACGTTCTCCTGACCTGACGTTCTCCTGACCCGGCGTTCTCCTGATCTGACGTTCTCCTGACCTGACGTTCTCCTGACCCGACGTTCTCCTGACCTGACGTTCTCCTGACCCGGCGTTCTCCTGACCTGACGTTCTCCTGACCCGGCGTTCTCCTGACCCGACGTTCTCCTGATCTGACATTCTCTTAACCTGACATTCTCCTGATCTGACTTGACATTCTAATGATCTGATATTCACTTGATATGACTTGTGTCCTGACCTGACTTGACATTTTCCTGATCTCACATTCTCCTGATCTGACATTCTCCTGACCTGACATTCACCTGATCTGACATTCTCGTGACCTGACTTGACATTATCTTGACCTGACATTCTCCTGATCTGACATTCTCCTGACCTGACATTCTCCTGACCTGAAATTCTCCTGATCTGACATTCTCTTGACCTGACATTCTCCTGATCTGACATTCTCTTGACCTGACATTCTCCTGACCTGACATTATCTTGATCTGACATTCTCCTGACCTGACTTGACATTCTCCTGACCTGACATTCTCCTGATCTGACATTCTCCTGACCTGACATTCTTCTGACCTGATATTCACCTGATCTGACAATCCCTTGATCTGACATTCTCCTGATCTGACATTCTCCTGATCTGACATTCTCCTGTTCTGACATTCTCCTGTTCTGATATTCTCCTGACCTGACTTGACATTCTCCTGATCTGACATTCTCCTGACCTGACATTCTCCTGACCTGACATTCTCCTGACCTGACATTCTTGTGATCTGACATTCTCCTGATCTGACATTCTCCTGACTTGACATTCTCCTGATCTGACATTCTTCTGATCTGGCATTCTCCTGACCTGACATTCTCCTGACTTGACATTATCCTGACCTGACATTCTTCTGACCTGACATTCTCCTGATCTGACATTCTCCTGAACTGACATTCTTCTGTCGTGACATTTTCCTGATCTGACCTGACATTCTTCTGACCTGACATTCTCCTGACCTGACCTGACATTCTCCTGACCTGACCTGACATTCTCCTGACCTGACCTGACATTCTACTGATCTGACATTCTCCTGAACAGACCTGACATTCTCTTGACCTGACATTCTCCTAATCTGACATTCTCCTGACCTGACATTCGCCTGACCTGACATTCTTCTGACCTGACATACGTCTGACCTGACATTCTCCTGACCTGACATTTCTCCTGACCTGACCTGACATTCTCCTGACTTGACTTGACATTCTCCTGATCAGACCTTCTCCTGACCTGACCTGACATTCTCCTGACTTGACTTGACATTCTCCTGATCTGTCCTTCTCCTGATCTGACATTCTCCTGACCTGACATTCTCCTGATCTGACATTCTCCTGACCTGACATTCTCCTGACCTGACATTCTCCTGATCTGACATTCTCCTGATCTGACATTCTCCTGACCTGACATTCTCCTGACCTGACATTCTGCTGACCTGACATTCTCCTGACCTGACCTGACATTCTCCTGACTTGACTTGACATTCTCCTGACCTGACATTCTCCTGACCTGACATTCTCCTGATCTGACATTCTCCTGATCTGACATCCTCCTGACCTGACATTCTCCTGATCTGACATTCTCCTGATCTGACATTCTCCTGATCTGACATTCTCCTGACCTGACATTCTCCTGACCTGACATTCTCCTGACTTGACATTATCCTGACCTGACATTCTTCTGACCTGACATTCTCCTGATCTGACATTCTCCTGATCTAACCTGACATTCTGCTGACCTGAAATTCTCCTGACCTGACATTCTACTGATCTGACATTCTCCTGAACTGACATTCTTCTGTCGTGACATTTTCCTGATCTGACCTGACATTCTTCTGACCTGACATTCTCCTGACCTGACCTGACATTCTCCTGACCTGACCTGACATTCTCCTGACCTGACCTGACATTCTACTGATCTGACATTCTCCTGAACAGACCTGACATTCTCTTGACCTGACATTCTCCTAATCTGACATTCTCCTGACCTGACATTCGCCTGACCTGACATTCTTCTGACCTGACATACGCCTGACCTGACATTCTCCTGATCTGACATTCTCCTGATCTGACATCCTCCTGACCTGACATTCTCCTGATCTGACATTCTCCTGATCTGACATTCTCCTGATCTGACATTCTCCTGACCTGACATTCTCCTGATCTGACATTCTCCTGACCTGACCTGACATTCTCCTGACTTGACTTGACATTCTCCTGATCTGACATTCTCCTGACCTGACATTCTCCTGACTTGACTTGACATTCTCCTGACTTCACATCCTCCTGACCTGACATTGTCTTGATTCTCTTACTAAATATTTTATTTCTCTCCTTCTCTCCCCTCATCCATTTTCAAAAGGACCTCCACATTGCTGTTACACAACATCAATATCCCTCCCTCCCTCCCTCCCTCCCTCCCTCCCTCCCTCCCTCCCTCCCTCCCCTCCCTCCCTCCCTCCCTCCCTCCCTCCCTCCCTCCCTCCCTCCCTCCCTCCCTCCCTCCCTCCCTCCCTCCCTCCCTCCCCCTGTGAACAACAGACTGTGGTGTGTTCCATTAACTACCCTTAGGCCCTTCTTACACTCTCCCTGAGTGCCCCACTAAACATTGTCCAGCATGCAACGAACCACACAAAGAGAGTTCCCTTGCACCAGGCTGAACATTGGCCTCCGATCTGTGTCTACACATCTCTTTATATCTTCATCCCCCTCTCTCTTCTTCTCATTTTCTCCCACCCACCTGCTTTCTTTCCATCTTCCTCCCTTCTCTCTCTCTCTCTCTCTCTCTCTCTCTCTCTCCTCTCTCTCGTCGGTCGGTCTGTCTGTTCCTGTCGTCTTGTCTGTCTGTCTGATCTGTCGGCTGTCTGTCTGTCTAGCTCTGTCTGTTCATGGTCTGTCTGTCTGTCTGTTGTCTGTCTGTCTGTCTGTCTGTCTGTCTGTCTGTCTGTCTGTCTGTCTGTCTGTCTGTCTGTCTGTCTGTCTGTCTGTCTGTCTGTCTGTCTGTCTGTCTGTCTGTCTGTCTGTCTGTCTGTCTGTCTGTCTGTCTGTCTGTCTGTCTGTCTGTCTGTCTGTCTGTCTGTCTGTCTGTCTGTCTGTCTGTCTGTCTGTCTGTCTGTCTGTCTGTCTGTCTGTCTGTCTGTCTGTCTGTCTGTCTGTCTGTCTGTCTGTCTGTCTGTCTGTCTGTCTGTCTGTCTGTCTGTCTGTCTGTCTGTCTGTCTGTCTGTCTGTCTGTCTGTCTGTCTGTCTGTCTGTCTGTCTGTCTGTCTGTCTGTCTGTCTGTCTGTCTGTCTGTCTGTCTGTCTGTCTGTCTGTCTGTCTGTCTGTCTGTCTGTCTGTCTGTCTGTCTGTCTGTCTGTCTGTCTGTCTGTCTGTCTGTCTGTCTGTCTGTCTGTCTGTCTGTCTGTCTGTCTGTCTGTCTGTCTGTCTGTCTGTCTGTCTGTCTGTCTGTCTGTCTGTCTGTCTGTCTGTCTGTCTGTCTGTCTGTCTGTCTGTCTGTCTGTCTGTCTGTCTGTCTGTCTGTCTGTCTGTCTGTCTGTCTGTCTGTCTGTCTGTCTGTCTGTCTGTCTGTCTGTCTGTCTGTCTGTCTGTCTGTCTGTCTGTCTGTCTGTCTGTCTGTCTGTCTGTCTGTCTGTCTGTCTGTCTGTCTGTCTGTCTGTCTGTCTGTCTGTCTGTCTGTCTGTCTGTCTGTCTGTCTGTCTGTCTGTCTGTCTGTCTGTCTGTCTGTCTGTCTGTCTGTCTGTCTGTCTGTCTGTCTGTCTGTCTGTCTGTCTGTCTGTCTGTCTGTCTGTCTGTCTGTCTGTCTGTCTGTCTGTCTGTCTGTCTGTCTGTCTGTCTGTCTGTCTGTCTGTCTGTCTGTCTGTCTGTCTGTCTGTCTGTCTGTCTGTCTGTCTGTCTGTCTGTCTGTCTGTCTGTCTGTCTGTCTGTCTGTCTGTCTGTCTGTCCTGTCTGTCTGTCTGTCTGTCTGTCTGTCTGTCTGTCTGTCTGTCTGTCTGTCTGTCTGTCTGTCTGTCTGTCTGTCTCAATTCAATTTCAATTCAGGCGGCTTTATTGGGAAACATTGCCAAAGCAAGTGAAGTAGATGATAAACAATAAACATTGTACAGTAAAACACTCACAAATGTTTGAAAATCATAAAGACATTTCAAATGTCACATAATGTCTATATCCAGTGTTGTAACAATGTTTTTATTTTATTTTACCTTTATTTAACCAGGTAGGCAAGTTGAGAACAAGTTCTCATTTACAATTGCGACCTGGCCAAGATAAAGCATAGCAGTTCGACAGATAAAACGACACAGAGTTACACATGGAGTAAAAACAAACATACAGTCAATAATACAGTATAAACAAGTCTATATACAATGTGAGCAAATGAGGTGAGAAGGGAGGTAAAGGCAAAAAAGGCCATGATGGCAAAGTAAATACAATATAGCAAGTAAAATACTGGAATGGTAGTTTTGCAATGGAAGAATGTGCAAAGTAGAAATAAAAAATAATGGGGTGCAAAGGAGCAAAATAAATAAATAAATTAAAATTAGATACAGTTGGGAAAGAGGTAGTTGTTTGGGCTAAATTATAGGTGGGCTATGTACAGGTGCAGTAATCTGTGAGCTGCTCTGACAGTTGGTGCTTAAAGCTAGTGAGGGAGATGTGCAAATAGTTAAGTAAAAAATGGAAAATAAATTAACATAAATATGGGTTTTTATTTACAATGGTGTGTGTTCTTCACTGGTTGCCCTTTTCTTGTGGCAACAGGTCACAAATATTGCTGCTGTGATGCACACTGTGGTATTTCACCCAGTAGATATGGGAGATTATCAAGATTGGATTTGTTTTTCGAATTATTTGTGGATCTGTGTAATCTGAGGGAAATATGTCTCTCTAATATGGTCATACATTGGGCAGGAGGTTAGGAAGTGCAGCTCCGTTTTCACCTTATTTTGTGGGCAGTGAGCACATAGCCTGTCTTCTCTTGAGTGCCTGGTCTGCTTTTGGCGGCCTTTCTCAATAGCAAGGCTACCTAGTCTGTACATAGTCAAAGATTTACTTCATTTTGCGTCAGTCACAGAGGTCAGGTATTCTTCCACTGTGTACTCTCTGTTAGGGCCAAATAGCATTCTCATTTAGTTAATTCTTTCCAATGTGTCAAGTAATTATCTTTTTGTTTTCTCATGATATGTTTGGGTCTAATTTTGTTGCTGTCCTGGGGCTCTATGGATTCTGTTTGTGTCTGTGGGGTCTCTATCTCTGTCTCTCCCTCTGTCTCTCTCTCTGTCGTTCTGTCTCTCTCTCTCTCTCTCTCTCTCACTGTCTCTGTCGCTGTCTGTCTCTCTCTCTGTGTCTCTGTCTCTCGCTCTCTCTTTTTCAGATGGGAGTTCTGATGTGACACTAACTGACATCCCTCTTGATCCATCTCGTAGCCTGACCTCCTCTCCTCTCCTCTCCTCTCCTCTCCTCTCCCTCTCCTCTCCTCTCCTCTCCTCTCCTCTCCTCTCCTCTCCTCTCCTCTCCTCTCCTCTCCTCTCCTCTCCTCTCCTCTCCTCTCCTCTCCTCTCCTCTCCTCTCCTCTCCTCTCCTCTCCTCTCCTCTCCTCTCCTCTCCTCTCCTCTACAGTGCACCATCTTGCTCAGATCTCTTGTTTTTGTATTTCAGTTTAATGTTTCAATTAAGAGGTGCCTGTAGATTGGATTGAATATCTTCCTCCGCTCTCCTCTGTGTCCAACTGTAGAACAGAACATTCTGCCAACCCCTCATCTCTCTCTCTCTCACACACACACACACACACACACACACACACACACACACACACACACACACACACACACACACACACACACACACACACACACACACACACACACACACACACACACACACACACACACACACACACACACACACACACACACACACACACACACACTCGTCCCACCAGTCTCTCGCGTACACACCTCCCTCCAATCTTCACAGCATTGCTTTTTTCCCTCCCCTGTTTCCTCTCAGTTTCTAAGGGAGGAGAGACAGACTAGAGAGATGGACAGGATGTGCTATAGAAAGGGGGGGTAAATGAAGTGGAAGACAGAATGTAGTACAGGAACAGATGACAGAGATGGACAGATAGAGAGAAGGAGGATTGGTATTAAATCTCTCCTCCTACGGGTCAGTCAGAGCCACTTGAAGTCCTAGTTTCTTTTAAACTAATGTAGTCTGGCTTAACAAAGGGGCGACTGGAACAGACTGGAACGGACGAAGTCTGCCCAAGGCCAGTCTCTCAGAGCCAAGATGGCATCGACGGCGCAGAAGAACTGAGTCAAACTGGGCGACTGGTTACGGGCTGAGACTTTGGAATGTGTATCTTATTTGAGTGACTGGGCGACTGGTTACGGGCTGAGACTTTGGAATGTGTATCTTATTTGAGTGACTGGGCGACTGGTTACGGGCTGAGACTTTGGAATGTGTATCTTATTTGAGTGACTGGGCGACTCTTTGAGCTGTAATGGAGTGTCAGATGGTTGAAGTCGAAGCCATACTGCCCTCCATTTTGGGGAGACTGGTGCCCGGTGGCTGATGATGCCGGCGACTCTCTGTAAAGGTCTATGGACTCAATTCAGTCAAACCCCTTAATGCTGTGTTTAAACTAGAGAATAAAATCTAGTATTTACAACTGCTTTCTTCTAGGTTAAAATACTGCTTGTGGTTTGTGCTGCTCACGCTCGCTCGCACTCACACACGCACGCACGCATGCACGCACGCACGCACACACGCTCGCTCGCACGCACACACGCACACACCCACGCACACACGCACACACACACGCACACGCACTCACGCACATACGCACGCACACACACACACACACACACACACACACACACACACACACACACACACACACACACACACACACACACACACACACACACACACACACACACACACACACACAGCTTACCACCTCTCACCATCTCCCTAATTTAGCACCTTCTCTCTGACATGCGGTCATCACTTTGACACACTCTAATGTCAATTAATCACACACACACACACACACTCTAATGTCATAATTTTGGGGGTTGAGATAGGCACTCACCCTGACCTCACGTACATGCTGTAGGAAGAATTCAAAATGTGTTTCATGAACTTGTGAAGGAAAAGTCTCCCTCCTTATCCTACAGTAGTGGTTCACAAACTGTTGGGTGCTGTTGTGTTGTAGGTTTTCCTCATCATGTCACGGTCGTCGTGTCTTTACTATCATTAAATGAAGACTTTTAGTTTTTATCAAAGATTCTCTGTAATTAGTATTACGCGATTAAACTGATTAATCAGGTAACTGAGAGTTATTTACAACTGGTCAGAAATGTACAGATCAACTAGCCCATGTCAGCTAATGTTTTGTAGCTAGATGTTTTAGCCCATAGAGTTTGTTGTAATGTTTGAAACACTCGTATATCACATGAATGCACATTAGACATGGCAAAATCATTAGAATTGCAAGAAAATTTGCTTTAAAACAGCAAAATAATTATCTGCAACACATGATACAATGTGTAGAATTGCAGGAAATAAGCGTTAAACCTGAACATTTTTCTCTCCACCAACAAGAGGGCTGTGAACAGTTTGTGTCGTGAATGCTGTTAGGGGAACCTTAGTGAAAAAGTTTGGGAACCGCTGGCCTAGACTTTAGAGAGACAGACCAGGGACCAGAGAGTTGTTAGAGAGACAGACCAGAAAACAGATAAATCAATCAATCAAATGTATTTATAAAGCCCTTCTTACATCAGCTGATGTCACAAAGTGCTGTACAGAAACCCAGCCTAAAACCCCAAACAGCAAGCAATGCAGGTGTAGAAGTACGGTGACTAGGGAAAACTCCCTAAAAAGGCCAGAACCTAGGAAGACACCTAGAGGGGAACTAGGCTATGAGGGGTGGCCAGTCCTCTTCTGGCTGTGCCGGGTGGAGATTATAATAGGACATGGCCAAGATGTTCAAATGTTCATAGATGACCAGCATGGTCAGATAATAATAATCACAGTGGTTGTCGAGGGTGGAGCAAGTCAGTACCTCAGGAGTAAATGTCAGTTGGCTTTTCATAGCCGATCATTCAGAGTATCTCTACCGCTCCTGCTGTCTCTAGAGAGTTGAAAACAGCAGGTCTGGGACAAGTAGCACGTCCGGTGAACAGGTCAGGGTTCCATAGCTGCAGGCAGAACAGTTGAAACTGGAGCAGCAGCATGGCCAGGTGGAGTGGACTGCAAGGAGTCATCAGGCCAGGTAGTCCTGAGTCATGGTCCTAGGGCTCAGGTCCTCCGAGAGAGAGATAGAAAGAAAGAAAGAGAGAAAGAGAGAGATATTTGGAGAGAGCATACTTAAATTCACACAGGACACCAGATAAGACAGGAGAAATACTCCAGATATAACAGACTGACCCTAGCCCCCGACACATAAACTACTGACAGGAGGGGTCGGGAGACACTGTGGCCCCATCCGACAATACCCCCGGACAGGCCGAAACAGGCAGGATATAACCCCACCCACTTTGCCAAAGCACAGCCCCCACACCACTAGAGGGATATCTTCAACCACCAACTTACCATCCTGAGACAAGGCTGAGTATAGCCCACAAGATCTCCACCACGGCACAACCCAAGGGGGGGCGCCAACCCAGACAGGAAGATCACATCAGTGACTCAACCCACTCAAATGACGCATCCCTCCTAGGGACGACATGGCAGAGCACCAATAAGCCAGTGACTCAGCCCCTGTAATAGGGTTAGAGGCAGAGAATCCCAGTGGAGAGAGGGGAACCGGCCAGGCAGTGATAGCAATGGCGGTTCGTTGCTCCAGTGTCTTTCTGTTCACCTTCACACTCCTGGGCCAGACGACACTCAATCAAAGGTACTACTGAAGAGATGAGTCTTCAATAAAGACCTAAAAGTTGAGACCGAGTCTGTGTCTCTCACATGGGTAGGCAGACCATTCCACAAAAATTGAGCTCTATAGGAGAAAGCCCTGCCTCCAGCTGTTTGCTTAGAAATTGTAGGGACAATTAGGAGGCCTGCGTCTTTTGACCGTAGTGTACGTGTAGGTATGTACGGCAGGACCAAATAACAAATAACATGTGAGTTGTTAGAGAGACAGACCAGGGACTAGAGAGTTGTTAGAGACAGACCAGGGACCAGAGAGTTGTTAGAGACAGACCAGGGACCAGAGAGTTGTTAGAGAGGCAGACTGGGGACCAGAGAGTTGTTAGAGAGACAGACTAGGAACCAGAGAGTTGTTAGAGAGACAGACCAGGGACCAGGGAGTTGTTAGAGACAGACGAGGGACCAGAGAGTTGTTAGAGTGACAGACCAGGGACCAGAGAATTGTTAGAGAGACAGACCAGGGCCAGAGAGTTGTTAAAGAGGCAGACCGGGGACCAGAGAGTTGTTAGAGAGACAGACCAGGGACCAGAGAGTTGTTAGAGACAGACCAGGGACCAGAGAGTTGTTAGAGAGACAGACCAGGGACCAGAGAGTTGTTGGAGAGACAGACCAGAGACCAGAGAGTTGTTAGAGACAGACCAGGGACCAGAGACTTGTTAGAGAGACAGACCAGGGACCAGAGAGTTGTTAGAGACAGACCAGGGACCAGAGAGTTGTTAGAGAGACAGACTAGGGACCAGAGAGTTGTTAGAGAGACATACCAGGGACCAGAGAGTTGTTAAAGACAGACCAGGGACCAGAGAGTTGTTAGAGAGACAGACCAGGGACCAGAGAGTTGTTAGAGAGACAGACCAGAGACCAGAGAGTTGTTGGAGAGACAGACCAGGGACCAGAGAGTTGTTAGAGAGACAGACCAGGAACCAGAGAGTTGTTAAAGACAGACCAGGGACCAGAGAGTTGTTAGAGAGACAGACCAGGGACCAGAGAGTTGTTAGAGACAGACCAGGGACCAGAGAGTTGTAAGAGAGACAGACCAGGGACCAGAGAGTGGTTAGAGAGACAGACCAGGGACCAGAAAGTGGTTAGAGAGACAGACCAGGAACCAGAGAGTTGTTGGAGAGACAGACCAGGAACCAGAGAGTTGTTCTAAACCCTGGTCTGGTGGGGGAATCACATATTAGATGATGAACTGTGTTCGCTAGCAGTTGGAAGGATGCCACCTACTGCCGTTGTGCCATTGAGCAAGGCTCCTAAGCATAACTAAAACAGTGTCTTGATCATAAAAAAATCTTCTGTTGTTTCAGAGTGTCGTGTGATGAAGTCAATGGCCTATGGTAAAATGTCCGCTCCTCTGACCAACCGTGGTTCTCCTCGCTCCGTGGGTCTGTCTAAACGCAGAATGTCCCCCGCAGGCTCCGGTAAGACTGCAACACACACACACACACACACACACACACACACACACACACACACACACACACACACACACACACACTTACACACACACACTTGTTTCTTTATTGTTGTTGTTTATGCTGTAAACACGTCTGTCAAACGACAGGGGAAGAGACTTAGTCCTGTCGGATTCTTTCTGTCCAACTGAACCGAGATGAACCTTAACATGTTCTGAACTCTGGGGCCACGCGCTTTAGGCTAGATAGTGTGTTAGTGTTAGTGTGGATGAGTGAGATTATTTATGAATGTGTTTATTTAAACAATGTGTTTATTTATGAATGTGTGTTTGAGTATTTGTGTGTTTATGTGTGCCTGGATCCTGTAGGTGTGTGTATGCCTGTAGGTGTGTGCCTGGATCCTGTAGGTGTGTGTATGCCTGTAGGTGTGTGTATGCCTGTAGGTGTGTGCCTGGATCCTGTAGGTGTGTGTATGCCTGTAGGTGTGTGTATGCCTGTAGGTGTGTGTATGCCTGTAGGTGTGTGTATGCCTGTAGGTGTGTGCCTGGATCCTGTAGGTGTGTGTATGCCTGTAGGTGTGTGTATGCCTGTAGGTGTGTGCCTGGATCCTGTAGGTGTGTGTATGCCTGTAGGTGTGTGTATGCCTGTAGGTGTGTGTATGCCTGTAGGTGTGTGTATGCCTGTAGGTGTGTGCCTGGATCCTGTAGGTGTGTGTATGCCTGTAGGTGTGTGTATGCCTGTAGGTGTGTGCCTGGATCCTGTAGGTGTGTGTATGCCTGTAGGTGTGTGTATGCCTGTAGGTGTGTGTATGCCTGTAGGTGTGTGTATGCCTGTAGGTGTGTGCCTGGATCCTGTAGGTGTGTGTATGCCTGTAGGTGTGTGTATGCCTGTAGGTGTGTGCCTGGATCCTGTAGGTGTGTGTATGCCTGTAGGTGTGTGTATGCCTGTAGGTGTGTGTATGCCTGTAGGTGTGTGTATGCCTGTAGGTGTGTGCCTGGATCCTGTAGGTGTGTGTATGCCTGTAGGTGTGTGTATGCCTGTAGGTGTGTGTATGCCTGTAGGTGTGTGTATGCCTGTAGGTGTGTGCCTGGATCCTGTAGGTGTGTGTATGCCTGTAGGTGTGTGTATGCCTGTAGGTGTGTGCCTGGATCCTGTAGGTGTGTGTATGCCTGTAGGTGTGTGTATGCCTGTAGGTGTGTGCCTGGATCCTGTAGGTGTGTGTATGCCTGTAGGTGTGTGCCTGGATCCTGTAGGTGTGTGTATGCCTGTAGGTGTGTGTATGCCTGTAGGTGTGTGCCTGGATCCTGTAGGTGTGTGTATGCCTGTAGGTGTGTGTATGCCTGTAGGTGTGTGTATGCCTGTAGGTGTGTGTATGCCTGTAGGTGTGTGCCTGGATCCTGTAGGTGTGTGTATGCCTGTAGGTGTGTGTATGCCTGTAGGTGTGTGTATGCCTGTAGGTGTGTGTATGCCTGTAGGTGTGTGCCTGGATCCTGTAGGTGTGTGTATGCCTGTAGGTGTGTGTATGCCTGTAGGTGTGTGCCTGGATCCTGTAGGTGTGTGTATGCCTGTAGGTGTGTGTATGCCTGTAGGTGTGTGCCTGGATCCTGTAGGTGTGTGTATGCCTGTAGGTGTGTGCCTGGATCCTGTAGGTGTGTGTATGCCTGTAGGTGTGTGTATGCCTGTAGGTGTGTGCCTGGATCCTGTAGGTGTGTGTATGCCTGTAGGTGTGTTTATGCCTGCAGGTGTGTGTATGCCTGTAGGTGTGTGTATGCCTGTAGGTGTGTTTATGCCTGTAGGTGTGTTTATGCCTGTAGGTGTGTTTATGCCTGCAGGTGTGTGTATGCCTGTAGGTGTGTGTATGCCTGTAGGTGTGTGTATGCCTGTAGGTGTGTTTATGCCTGTAGGTGTGTGTATGCCTGTAGATGTGTGTATGCCTGTAGGTGTGTGTATGCCTGTAGGTGTGTGTATGCCTGTAGGTGTGTTTATGCCTGCAGGTGTGTGTATGCCTGTAGGTGTGTGTATGCCTGTAGGTGTGTTTATGCCTGTAGGTGTGTGTATGCCTGTAGGTGTGTGTATGCCTGTAGGTGTGTTTATGCCTGTAGGTGTGTTTATGCCTGTAGGTGTGTGTATGCCTGTAGGTGTGTGTATGCCTGCAGGTGTGTGTATGCCTGTAGGTGTGTGTATGCCTGTAGGTGTGTTTATGCCTGTAGGTGTGTGTATGCCTGTAGGTGTGTTTATGCCTGCAGGTGTGTGTATGCCTGTAGGTGTGTGTATGCCTGTAGGTGTGTTTATGCCTGTAGGTGTGTTTATGCCTGTAGGTGTGTTTATGCCTGTAGGTGTGTTTATGCCTGTAGGTGTGTGTATGCCTGTAGGTGTGTTTATGCCTGCAGGTGTGTGTATGCCTGTAGGTGTGTGTATGCCTGTAGGTGTGTTTATGCCTGTAGGTGTGTTTATGCCTGCAGGTATGTGTATGCCTGTAGGTGTGTGTATGCCTGTAGGTGTGTGCTTGTCACTATGAGGATTTCTCACAAGGACAAATACACACTTACATTTTTGCCAGTCCCCACAAGGAAAAAGGCTATTTTAGGCTTAATTAAAGGTTAGGTTTAGGGTTAGGGTTGCAATTAGGGTTAGGTTTAGGTTTAAGTTTAGGTTTGGTCTTTGAGGTTAAGGTGAGGATTAAGGTTAGGTTAAAGGGTTAAGTTTAGGGGTTAGGGAATTGTTTTGTCCCCACAAGGATAGTAAAATGTGTGTGTGTGTGTGTGGGGGGGGGGGGGGGGGGGGGGTGGGGGGGGGGGGATTATACATGTGCCTGCACTCATGAAAAAGTACTGTACACCAAACCGACTGGTTTTTGTAATGGATTGCTATTGAGATATGTAGTAAACCTGTAGTGATTTATGTAGTATTTTGTCATGAGTGATAAATTGGCATGTTTCATTACTGGTTAACATGACATATTTCCTACTCAAATCAGTACATCATTCTCCCTTATTGACAACTGTGTTTTTTAAACTTTATTTAACTAGGCAAGTCAGTTAAGAACAAATTCTTATTTACAATGACGGCCTACCCCGGCCAAACCCGGACGACGCTTAGCCAATTGGGTGGCACCCTATAGGACTCCCAATCACAGCCGGTTGTGATACAGCCTGGAATCAAACCAGGGTGTCTGTAGTGATGCCTCTAGTGCTGAGATGCAGTGCCTTAGACCGCTGCGCCACTCGGAAGGCCAACTACTGAGCTTTTGGGTATCTACTACTTAAAATCGACACATACCTACAATTCCTACATATTCACTATTGAATTACTAGTAGTGTTGAGCGATTAGTGCTTTTTGAGGTTTCAGTTCGAATATAAAGAAATGTCACTGTTTTAATTTTCAGTTTCAAATATTTGGGTTTGAAAGCTGTAGCACAAAAAATAAATAAAAAATAAAAGTCCCATGATGGTAGTGACTGTAATAAAAGTCCCATGATGGTAGTGACTGTAGTAAAAGTCCCATGATGGTAGTGACTGTAATAAAAGTCCCATGATGGTAGTGACTGTAGTAAAAGTCCCATGATGGTAGTGACTGTAATAAAAGTCCCATGATGGTAGTGACTGTAATAAAAGTCCCATGATGGTAGTGACTGTAATAAAAGTCCCATGATGGTAGTGACTGTAGTAAAAGTCCCATGATGGTAGTGACTGTAGTAAAAGTCCCATGATGGTAGTGACTGTAGTAAAAGTCCCATGATGGTAGTGACTGTAATAAAAGTCCCATGATGGTAGTGACTGTAATAAAAGTCCCATGATGGTAGTGACTGTAATAAAAGTCCCATGATGGTAGTGACTGTAATAAAAGTCCCATGATGGTAGTGTCATGATGGTAGTGACTGTAATAAAAGTCTCATGATGGTAGTGACTGTAGTAAAAGTCCCATGATGGTAGTGACTGTAATAAAAGTCCCCATGATGGTAGTGACTGTAGTAAAAGTCCCATGATGGTAGTGACTGTAATTAAAGTCCCATGATGGTAGTGACTGTAGTAAAAGTCCCCATGATGGTAGTGACTGTAATAAAAGTCCCATGATGGTAGTGACTGTAGTAAAAGTCCCATGATGGTAGTGACTGTAATAAAAGTCCCATGATGGTAGTGACTGTAGTAAAAGTCCCATGATGGTAGTGACTGTAATAAAAGTCCCATGATGGTAGCGACTGTAATAAAAGTCCCATGATGGTAGTGACTGTAATAAAAGTCCCATGATGGTAGTGACTGTAGTAAAAGTCCCATGATGGTAGTGACTGTAGTAAAAGTCCCATGATGGTAGTGACTGTAGTAAAAGTCCCATGATGGTAGTGACTGTAATAAAAGTCCCATGATGGTAGTGACTGTAATAAAAGTCCCATGATGGTAGTGACTGTAATAAAAGTCCCATGATGGTAGTGACTGTAATAAAAGTCCCATGATGGTAGTGTCATGATGGTAGTGACTGTAATAAAAGTCTCATGATGGTAGTGACTGTAGTAAAAGTCCCATGATGGTAGTGACTGTAATAAAAGTCCCCATGATGGTAGTGACTGTAGTAAAAGTCCCATGATGGTAGTGACTGTAATAAAAGTCCCATGATGGTAGTGACTGTAGTAAAAGTCCCCATGATGGTAGTGACTGTAATAAAAGTCCCATGATGGTAGTGACTGTAGTAAAAGTCCCCATGATGGTAGTGACTGTAATAAAAGTCCCATGATGGTAGTCCCATGATGGTAGTGTCTGTAATAAAAGTCCCATGATGCTAGTGACTGTAATAAAAGTCCCATGATGGTAGTGACTGTAGTAAAAGTCCCATGATGGTAGTGACTGTAGTAAAAGTCCCATGATGGTAGTGACTGTAATAAAAGTCCCATGATGGTAGTGACTGTAGTAAAAGTCCCATGATGGTAGTGTCTGTAATAAAAGTCCCATGATGGTAGTCCCATGATGGTAGTGACTGTAATAAAAGTCCCATGATGGTAGTGACTGTAATACAAGTCCCATGATGGTAGTGACTGTAATAAAAGTCCCATGATGGTAGTGACTGTAGTAAAAGTCCCATGATGGTAGTGACTGTAATAAAAGTCCCATGATGGTAGTGACTGTAATAAAAGTCCCATGATGGTAGTGACTGTAATAAAAGTCCCATGATGGTAGTGTCATGATGGTAGTGACTGTAATAAAAGTCCCATGATGGTAGTGACTGTAGTAAAAGTCCCATGATGGTAGTGACTGTAATAAAAGTCCCATGATGGTAGTCCCATGATGGTAGTGACTGTAATAAAAGTCCCATGGTGGTAGTGACTGTAATAAAAGTCCCATGATGGTAGTCCCATGATGGTAGTGACTGTAATAAAAGTCCCATGATGGTAGTGACTGTAATAAAAGTCCCATGATGGTAGTGACTGTAATAAAAGTCCCATGATGGTAGTGACTGTAATAAAAGTCCCATGATGGTAGTGACTGTAATAAAAGTCCCATGATGGTAGTGTCATGATGGTAGTGACTGTAATAAAAGTCTCATGATGGTAGTGACTGTAGTAAAAGTCCCATGATGGTAGTGACTGTAATAAAAGTCCCCATGATGGTAGTGACTGTAGTAAAAGTCCCATGATGGTAGTGACTGTAATAAAAGTCCCATGATGGTAGTGACTGTAGTAAAAGTCCCCATGATGGTAGTGACTGTAATAAAAGTCCCATGATGGTAGTGACTGTAGTAAAAGTCCCCATGATGGTAGTGACTGTAATAAAAGTCCCATGATGGTAGTCCCATGATGGTAGTGTCTGTAATAAAAGTCCCATGATGCTAGTGACTGTAATAAAAGTCCCATGATGGTAGTGACTGTAGTAAAAGTCCCATGATGGTAGTGACTGTAGTAAAAGTCCCATGATGGTAGTGACTGTAATAAAAGTCCCATGATGGTAGTGACTGTAGTAAAAGTCCCATGATGGTAGTGTCTGTAATAAAAGTCCCATGATGGTAGTCCCATGATGGTAGTGACTGTAATAAAAGTCCCATGATGGTAGTGACTGTAATAAAAGTCCCATGATGGTAGTGTCTGCCCATTACTGCTTATCACTTATGAACCATCAGTTATTCACATGACTTTACTTGAATACAATATTTCAGTTGTTTATATTACATTAGTTTTATTTGATGACTATTATTTCATTCCAAGTCATCATCTCATCTCTATATAGCTGCTGTCTGACAAAATTACTATTTTAGGAGTTCTTCAAAGTAAATAAGGCCTACTTTTATGACTGCTGAATACCAACTATCAATCACTGAGATCGTGTATTTTTCAGGTAGAGATACCTCGCCAAGCAACAGCTGCTCTCTGTATCACCTCATGATCACGATACGTCGCTAAGCAACAGCTGCTCTCTATATCACCTCATGATCACGATATGTCGCTAAGCAACAGCTCCTCTCTGTATCACCTCATGATCACGATACGTCGCTAAGCAACAGCTGCTCTCTATATCACCTCATGATCACGATATGTCGCTAAGCAACAGCTCCTCTCTGTATCACCTCATGATCACGATATGTCGCTAAGCAACAGCTCCTCTCTGTATCACCTCATGATCACGATATGTCGCTAAGCAACAGCTCCTTTCTGTATCACCTCATGATCACGAAACGTCGCTAAGCCACAGCTGCTCTCTATATGCCCTCACAATTGTGCATTCTTGTCTCTTCCATAGCAGGCATAAAATAAACACAGATGATGCACAATGGATTATGGTCATTGTAGTTAATTATCACGTTTATTGTGCTAAACTATGTTGAATATTTGCCTGTTGGAAACTACAACTCCCTATTACATGGCACAGCTCAGGTTGGATCTGATGTATCTCTAGAGAAACTACAACTCCCTACTACATGGCAGAGTTCAGGTTGGATCTGATTTATCTCTAGAGAAACTACAACTCCCTACTACATGGCACAGTTCAGGTTGGATCTGATTTATCTCTAGAGAAACTACAACTCCCTACTACATGGCATAGTTCAGGTTGGATCTGATTTATCTCTAGAGAAACTACAACTCCCTACTACATGGCACAGTTCAGGTTGGATCTGATTTATCTCTAGAGAAACTGTGCAATGTGCTCATTAAGCTCAGAGAATAAAATAAAAAACGAAATGTAATTAAAATAATTGAACCAATATCATCAGTCAATTAGTTGTTTAAAATAATATATATATATTTTGGTTAATCGCTCAGTACTAATTACGAGACAATGACTACTCATTACTGCTGTATGCCTCCTCAAGCCATTATCAGCTAACAGAGACCAACTAAGACAACACAGAAAAACATTTCAGAAACAATATTAATCTTACCAACAATGACTTCCAATGTCTTATGTCTCCTTGGTTTCCTTGGCAACAGGTCAAACGAGGTAAGCAGAATGGGTAGGTATACCAATATGAACATACTGTACATTTGCATACAGATGTAACAGTATAGACTTTACGCCCGTCCCCTCGCCCCGACCTGGGCACGAACCAGGGACCCTCTGCACACATCAACAACAACAGTCACCCTCGAAGCGTCGTTACCCATCGCTCCACAAAAGCCACGGCCCTTTCAGAGCAAGGGGAACTACTACTTCAAGGTCTCAGAGCAAGTGACGTCACCGATTGAAACGCTATTTAGCGAGCACCACTGCTAACTAAGCTAGCCGTTTCACATCCGTTACACAAACACACATACTTATCAGCTAGGATGCCAAAAACAGAGGTTATATAACTATATTTCAATGGGGCTAGCAGGCTACACTCAATGGCTAATGGCTAAGACTGTTTTGACTAGCAATTGTTTTTTTATGTGGTAAAAAGTTAAACAAATGGCTAAACAACGACAGTACAGTATTTATAAAGCAAAAAGGAAAGTTATTAAAAAAGTTATGAACGACGGGACGGTGAAGGATAAAATAGGATTTACATCCGGGACTGTTAAAAACAGTAGCTAGCTAACAACAACCAACCGCTTCCTGTTTTGTCTTCTTCTGTGGTCGCAAAAAGCCAGTGTAGTTAAGCTGTAGTGTTTTGACTACTTGATGTTGCTCGTAAATAAGTAGTCAAAACACTATCGCTTTACAACACCGGCTATTCGCGACCACCGAAGAAGACAAAACAGGAAGCAGTTAGTTGATGTTAGCTGTTTCAAAATCTCTACCTGATTACTACAGGAAACACTACTGTTTTCCTACTGAACACTATAACACCTCTACTTGTGTGTCTTGAGTAGAGCATAAACTACACATTCACCTCACAATCCCTCCCAAGTCTCTACATAGTCACTACTGCACCAATAGGTTTTGTGTAGTAATACTAGAGTATTTTTTTATGAAGGTGCCCTGACAGACCTAGGAAGGAGGTTGTGTTTATTCATGTATTAGTGTTCATGCTAGTGATCTGATATGTCCCAAACAACAGCCTATTCTGTTTTTGTAGTGCACAAACATTTGCCTAGGGCCCTATGGACCCTGGTCAAAAGTAGTGCACTACCCTATGGACCCTGGTCAATAGTAGTGCACTACACTATGGACCCTGGTCAAAAGTAGTGCAGTACCCTATGGACCCTGGTCAATAGTAGTGCACTGCCCTATGGACCCTGGTCAAGAGTAGTGCACTACCCTATGGACCCTGGTCAAAAGTAGTGCACTACCCTATGAACCCTGGTCAATAGTAGTGCACTACCCTATGGACCCTGGTCAATAGTAGTGCACTACCCTATGGACCCTGGTCAATAGTAGTGCACTACCCTATGGACCCTGGTCAATAGTAGTGCACTACCCTATGGACCCTGGTCAATAGTAGTGCACTACCCCTATGGACCCTGGTCAATAGTAGTGCACTACAAAGGGAACAAGGTGCCATTTGAGACGACGCCGTGATGATTTTCTCCTCTGTGTCTGAGTCAACACTGCAGCTGATGAACAACTGCATGAAGAACTGTCTGGCACTGCGTGTGTGTGTGTGTCTCTGTGTGTATGTGTGTGTATGTGTGCGTGTGCATGTGCGTGTCCGTGTGCGTGTGTGTGTGTGTGTGTGTGTGTGTGTGTGTCTGTGTGTCTGTGTGTCTGTGTGTGTGTGTGTGTGTGTGTGTCTACCAGTGCAAACATGAATTCAAATTGAGAAAGAGGGAGTGAGAGACGGATCGAGGGGGAGAGAGGGGGAGAGGGAGAGAGTGTGGGAGGGAGGGAGGGAGAGGGAGGGAGGGAGGGACAGAGAGGGAGGGAGGGAGTGAGGATAAGAGGGAAAGAGGGTAGAGAGGGAGGGAGTGGGTTGGTGACTCAATCCTGCAGATTCTCACAAAGTAGCAGTCTGTTCCTGGCATAGGGTTGGTCTACAACAGTCTGTACCTGGCATAGGGTTGGTCTACAACAGTCTGTACCTGGCATAGGGTTGGTCTACAGCAGTCTGTACCTGGCATAGGGTTGGTCTACAACAGTCTGTACCTGGCATAGGGTTGGTCTACAACAGTCTGTACCTGGCATAGGGTTGGTCTACAGCAGTCTGTACCTGGCATAGGGTTGGTCTACAACAGTCTGTACCTGGCATAGGGTTGGTCTACAACAGTCTGTACCTGGCATAGGGTTGGTCTACAGCAGTCTGTACCTGGCATAGGGTTGGTCTACAGCAGTCTGTACCTGGCATAGGGTTGGTCTTACAGTTTTCTGTACCTGGCATAGGGTTGTTCTACAACAGTCTGTACCTGGCATAGGGTTGGTCTACAACAGTCTGTACCTGGCATAGGGTTGGTCTACAACAGTCTGTACCTGGCATAGGGTTGGTCTACAGCAGTCTGTACCTGGCATAGGGTTGGTCTACAGCAGTCTGTACCTGGCATAGGGTTGGTCTTACAGTTTTCTGTACCTGGCATAGGGTTGTTCTACAACAGTCTGTACCTGGCATAGGGTTGATCTACAACAGTCTGTACCTGGCATAGGGTTGGTCTACAGCAGTCTGTACCTGGCATAGGGTTGGTCTTACAGTTTTCTGTACCTGGCATAGGGTTGTTCTACAACAGTCTGTACCTGGCATAGGGTTGATCTACAACAGTCTGTACCTGGCATAGGGTTGATCTACAACAGTCTGTACCTGGCATAGGGTTGGTCTACAGCAGTCTGTTCCTGGCATAGGGTTGGTCTACAGCAGTCTGTACCTGGCATAGGGTTGGTCTTACAGTTTTCTGTACCTGGCATAGGGTTGTTCTACAACAGTCTGTACCTGGCATAGGGTTGATCTACAACAGTCTGTACCTGGCATAGGGTTGATCTACAACAGTCTGTACCTGGCATAGGGTTGTTCTTACAGTTTTCTGTACCTGGCATAGGGTTGGGATTCAGACAGTAGTGTTCGTGTGTGCTTGCGTAAGTGCATGCATGTGTGTGTGTGGCGAGTGTGCCTGAGTGTGTGTGTGTGTGTGTGTGTGTGTATGTGTGCCTGAGTGTGTGTGTGTGTGTGTATGTGTGCCTGAGTGTGTGTGTGTGTGTATGTGTGCCTGAGTGTGTGTGTGTGTGTGTGTATGTGTGCCTGAGTGTGTGTGTGTGTGTATGTGTGCCTGAGTGTGTGTGTGTATGTGTGCCTGAGTGTGTGTGTGTGTGTGCGTATGTGTGTGTGTGTGTGTGTGTGTGTGTGTTTACATGTTCGTGCATTTGTTTGTTTATGTGTGTGCTGATCTGTGTTATTAATGTGTAGTTGCTTTGCTATCATACATATTCCATCACACCCAATATAAAATATACAATTATAAATAGGAGTAAATATCTTTTTCCTGTATGATCACTATTTTCTCTGAAATGGTCTTGGTTTGACCTATTGTTTAGATGAGAGAGAGAAGCTAGAGCGAGAGGGGGAGAGAGAGGGAGAGAAAGAAATGGAGAGAGATGTTATCGCAGGTGCAGGTGAAGATGCTTATGTTTCTATCTTCAACAGTGCAGTGATACCTAACAATACAAAACATACAAACAAAAAGACAGAGAGAGAGAGACAGATAGACAGAGAGTGGGGGGGAGAGAGAGAGTGGGGGGGAGAGAGAGAGTGGGGGGAGAGAGAGAGACAGATAACAGAGAGTAGGGGGAGAGAGAGTGGGGGGGAGAGAGAGAGTGGGGGGGGAGAGAGAGAGTGGGGGGAGAGAGAGAGACAGATAAACAGAGAGTAGGGGGAGAGAGAGTGGGGG